>NC_083580.1:48445445-48645445 GCF_027579695.1 Neoarius graeffei
TATTTCAGTTGGTGTCCCTTTGTTATACTGTAAATCAAAATTTACATTAGGTTCATTAAATTTGCAGTTAGATTGAAGTTATTAAACTATACATTTGTACTTGCTTTTAGCTATTTTTACATTAACCCCTTTCATTTCAAATGACCAGATAAGTATATGATCACAGAATAAGCATAACAACCTTGATTTTAGTAATCTCCACCATTGTCATGTCATTTAAAAAAAAAAAAAGGCAATACAGTCAGGAACTTTCTGCTGGGCTCCCCAGACCCCACTTTGAAAACCATGGGTTTGACTAACGGAAAGTGGAAAGGATGATCTCTTTACTCATGAGATCTAATGAGTCCTCATCAATAATTTCATCTTTTAAGGGGTTATATTTGCTCCTAAACAGGTCGCTTGAGATGTTTCACAGTTTTTTTCCTTTTCCTTGTTGGAGAGTTGTGGAAAAAATGTCCTGCGTGTTAACATTTCTCAGATTTATCCTGTGCTTGCTGGTTCTCGGAGCTCAGAGCCTATTATAAATATTTAAGGGAAACTGTTGACACGAAGATAACAGTGACTAATTGAGCTGTGTGTGGGAAGAACGAACCCGAAATCCATAATAAGTCCACGGTCACTGCTCAGATCTGCCTCAGTTTATGTTTTTTCATCCCTGGTGTTTGTTATAGGATGATATCCATCATTTTTATAATCCGATATCAAAAGTTTTTGGATGACATCAAGTTGAGGCTCATGAGGTCTGTGTATGTGTGTAAAGATTTTGGCCATTTGGGAATTTCCAAGCTGTTGCCTGATAGTACCCGGCACATTAGGTCATCTGTGTTTATAGCACAGTGTTCTGTGAATTAAGAGGGAGAAAATCCCATGTTCCTCAGATGCATTGCTGAACAGAGCTAGAATTCACTCATAAACACCTTATGAGGTCAGATTAGATGAAAATTTACACAATTCTAACATTTACCTTAAATACACTTGATCAGCTGCCATGTGTTTGGTCCATAGTTTGCTCCTTTAGTTTTGCAGGAGAGTTACAAGCTTAATGTAGGTAACAAATAATGTATGGTCAAAGGATATTGATGAATTTTCTTGAAAAGCAAATCACTTGTTTACATTGTTTTTAATATGTTATTTCAATAGCAACTCATTCACAAAGACATGGTAGGAGCGCCACATAAATGGATTTAAAAATATGCTGTTATTTAGCAAAGGAAAGCAAATGTGAATATAAATATGAATCATTGATACAGTGTAGTTCTCTTTAAGGAAATGGTTATTGAACATTCATGGAAGGAGTCTCCAAGCTTAGTGATTTGTAACAGTCACAAAGCTGTAACGTTACGTTTTCAGACTTGGAAGAGTTTTTAGGACAAAGGAGTTTACACTTTACAGTTTCCCTGTGGTTTTTTTGTGCTACTAACTACAGAAAAGAAAAAAGATTGAGGAAAGAACAACTGTTTATAGTTGTTATAATGTAAGAAATAACAGGAGCTAACTTGTTTCAAGGACATTTCATGACATTAAATGTAAATGTGTGTAAGAAGTATTTAATTCCTCTTATACCACAGTAATTTACGGAATCCGGGAATGGCTGGGCTTGCAATTTTTTTTTCATGCCAGGTTCTCGTGATGGTAAGAGAATTTGTTTTCTCTGATCTGACCATTATGTTGCGCATGTAGCTTTGGACATCTCGGAGCATCCGTCAAGAATGGATGAATCAAAAAATAAATAAAACCACATAACTACATGAATGAATAAATGGATAATGATTCAATATTGCATAAAATGTAATTATTAATAATTAATGCATAATTTTCTCATTAACATGAGAAAGTGGCATTAAAAAGGAATGCCACGGCAACACGGCCGTTTTCAGCTTACATAAATTGCTGTGGTATAAGAGGAATTAAACATTTCTGGACATGCTGTTGCAGTAAAGTAAATTTCAGGTGCATAACAGTAACTTCTCTTCACTATGCCACCTTGCCACACAGTAGTTTACTATAAGAACTTGACCCCAAGTGTTTTATTCCTTACTTTTATTTTTTTTTATTTTATTCCAACTCTCCTGTCTAATTCCTGTAATTCCAAGATGGCTGCCTCCATAATGTTTCAGTGTTCTGTGAGGTTTAGTTCATGATTAAAAATGACCAGAAGTCCCACTGTGTCCTAAACCACATCAGGACATCTGTGTGACATCACTGAATAAACGAATGTGGTTTAAGGTTGAGATTTTTTTTTACAGTCTTTTATTTGATCCAGACCTATTTTACTTCATACCTACATTAGCCTCATAGCTTGAGTAAAAAATGAACAAAGCAATAATTCAGCTCTTATAACAGTCTATTATATGGTCTTTCTTCCAGTTTGACTAAATTCAGTGACTATGCCTGACAGCCTTGCTTTCAAATGAACAGCTGTGTTATTAATGCAAAAAAGGGACCATTCCCTAAAGTGTTTTTGAATCTCCAGTGCTTTTCATCACATCTGTGGACACATTAAGGTAGGGGTTAGAGTTAGTTTAACACTTCGCTCTAAAACCCCCAGTGATTCTTGTGAAAGCACTCTCGTTTTGAGTAAGGTTCAGCAACAAGACAGGAGACATTTATCTTTACCTCTTGAAGGTGTGCCAGATGTTGCAAAATGCACCTTTTTCTGTCAAGAACTCAGTTTTTCTAAATGGTGTCAGTAATCCAACGATACGCAGGCCCAGAGGTGCCAGCGATTGGTGTATGTTTATCCTCATGATGGATAGCATTGGTGTATTATAGGGGAAAGGCCTCAATGAGATCATAGCTACATTTAATGTGCTGGTGTTCAAATGGGGAATGAGAATCATGGGGTGCAGTCACTCAACCAAACCTGATGAGGTCTCACCATCGGCCCTGAAGTTCATCTTAGCTCATCATGCCTTAATCTGAAGCAGTGTGGATTACCTAATTAAGTCTTAATTTGTCAGTGTTGACTATGGAGATTCCCTGCAATATGCACTCCAAACATGCATGATGAAATTACATTGGGTATTCCTATCCATATTTTCATGCCTTTGCAAAGAAAAAAAAATATTACCAAGGCACATTTACACAATGTTTATTATAAAGTATTATTTTATAGGATAATTATAAAACAAATGTAAGATTAAGCTTGAAATTGTCTTTCAAATAATTTTGCGACTTTCAAGCATTTATTTTTAGAAAAAAAAATTATCTGCTAATAGAATAAGACAATTTAAAGCTTAAAATTGGTGCCAAAAAAGTCTGTAATACACTCAATAATAGTTAGTTCCTCACTCATCATTTATTTTACAGCATCTATAAACAGTCTTTCCTTCTCTAGCCTCTTTTTTTCCCCTCTCTTGAAGTTAATAAGGCAAAAAAAACCACAGCTTGTCATGTTGCTAAGTGTAACACTTCAACAGTTTGGGTGAAATGAGGGAATCGGAGACAGACTTGTGACAACTCAAGGTGCATTTTATTTCTCCTGCTCTGACTTTTCAGTAACTTAAATTTCCTTGATGAATGCATGCGCACGTGCACACACATCATCTCTCATTTTCATCTCTCTCTCTCTCTCTCTCTCTCTCTCTCTCTCTCTCTCTCTCTGGTTACCGTCTTGTCTCTGAAAGAACATATGAGACACAAATTTCTGGTAATCCAACACAGGTGAGACTCATCACATGTTACCTGCTGGTTCTACCTGCCTTCTCTTCATCCGCAGCTGATGATCGACCATGTCCCCACTGCCACATACCCACTCCGCCTAGCTCAGACTGGGGAGCTGTCCGGCCTGCAGTTCACTCCCCCCGGTGGGAAAGGTAAACCACAGCCATCATCCATGTCTCCAGCCTGTGGATCACCTTGAACTTAAATGGCTGAAGCACCAGATACCAAAGACTTATCCACTCCTTGGCATTCTTCCTGTGGTGGAGCCATTGGAACATGATCAGAACGCAGCGTGAACAGGCGTCCCAGCAGGTAGTATCAGAGAGTGAGTACCGTTCACTTGATGGCCAGACATTCCTTCTCTGTCATGCTGCACTTCATCTCTTGCACTGAGAGCTTGCGGCTGTTGTACAGCATGAGGTACTCCTTCCCCTCTACCACCTGGGACAAAATGGACCCCAGCCTTCTGTCATATGCATCAGTCTGCAGAACAAAAGGGAGAGCAAAGTCAGGTAAATGCACCACTGGGCCCCCTCACAAATCTGCTTTTACCTGGGCAAAAGCCCGTTTGCATGGCTCCGCCCACTGGATCAAATCAAGCACCCCCTTTTTAGGGAGGTCAATCGGAGGGGCTGGTGATGTCCAAAAAATTAGATATAAACCTCCTGTAATAGCCAGTCAGCCCTAGGAACTGCTTTACCCCCTTTTTGGTCTTGGGCAGGCTGTAATTGCTGTGATATCAATTTGAGGATGCACCTGCCCATGATGCAATTGGAAGCCCAGATACCATATTTTCACCCTCTCAATTACACACTTCTTTGGATTTGCTGTGAATCCTGCTCGTCTCAAGGATCTCAGGACAGCCCTCAGATGATGTAGATGCCGCTGCCAATCTTTACTGTAAATTATTATATAATCTAAATAGGCAGTGGCATCTGCACTGTATGGGCAGATGATTCAATCCATGAGTTGTTGAAACATAGCTGGGGCTCCAAACAATCCAAATGGAAGGGTGACAAACTGGTATAAACCAAACAGAGTGGAAAAGGCAATTTTTCTTGGAAAATTGGAGTCAAGGGAATCTGCCAATATCTCATCTCATCTCATTATCTCTAGCCGCTTTATCCTGTTCTACAGGGTCACAGGCAAGCTGGAGCCTATCCCAGCTGACTACGGGCGAAAGGCGGGGTACACCCTGGACAAGTCGCCAGGTCATCGCAGGGCTGACACATAGACACAGACAACCATTCACACTCCCATTCACACCTATGGTCAATTTAGAGCCACCAGTTAACCTAACCTGCATGTCTTTGGACTGTGGGGGAAACCGGAGCGCCTGGAGGAAACCCACGCGGACACGGGGAGAACATGCAAACTCCGCACAGAAAGGCCCTCGCCGGCCACGGGGCTCGAACCCGGACCTTCTTGCTGTGAGGCGACAGTGCTAACCACTACACCACCGTGCCGCCCTCTGCCAATATCCCTTGGTTAAATCCAGTCACTTTGCATAATCCACTAAGACCAATACAAAGTGATTTCCTTATGCAATCCGATCTAATGGCCCAACACGATCCATACCAATACTTTGGACGGGGATCTTGATCAATGGTAAAGGATGCAAACATTGCCATGAATGCCCAGCCAAGAGAAATGGGCTATGAGATGGTTCAGTGTTTTAATCCTGTTTCTGTCCTAAATGCCCCCCATGGGATTATGATGAGCCACATGGAACGCAAGTTCCCTACGGTTCTTTGGGACCAACAAATGGGTTGTTTCCTCTTTTGTTTGAGTGTCCTGTGTCACTTGATAGGTTATATCTTTAATAGCAGAAAGATATGGGTAGGGGAGTACAACATTAGGCTGGAGGTTTTGACCATCGATTACTCTCACTTGGTCAAAAGCGTGCCTCATGGTTTCATCTTACAACTGTTCCAAGACAATTTCCCAAAGGGAAATCCTTGCAGAGTGTGGAGGGTGGAGCCCTCCATGTCTCCCTGACACGGAACTGATGCAGACGACCCTGTGACCGCCTCCCCAGATAATGCTGCACTGGAATCCCCCTGGAGTTTCACTGCTGCGGAGTTTCAATGCTTTAAACTTTGACCAATTTATCATCACATGTTACCTGCTGGTTCTACCTGCCGCTTCTCTGTCCACAGATGATGCTCAGTCATGTCCCTGCTGCCACACTAAGAAACTGCAAAAATTAAACTCCTTTTTACTGAAGACTTTCTTGTTTCTGAAAATTTAGAATTGCAGCTTTACCCTCCAACTGTTAAAAAGCGTTACCACTGGAGACCCCATCCATACATGCTCAATAAAGGTCTCCTTACAGAAAACTTCACTGTATCAATAATTACACATTTTGTAATCCATTTATGTGGAGCAGCCACTATTCACAAGTACTTGTGAATATGTGCATATTTATATACACCTGTGATTTGCTGCTGCATTACTGTGCAAGCTGCTTTTACAGAAAATTTAATCAAAGCCTTCTCACCAATCAGAACTGAGCATTCAAGGATGAGAAATATTATATAATTTTTGCTGTATTAATGATAGATACTGTAAACTTAAACATGTTTTCTGGATATCCTCTTCTAGATGTCAGAGTGCACGATTTGTGGTTTTGTTTTGTTTATTTTTTGCTCAGAAACAGCTTTTCCTAACAAGTACCAGTCAAGTTTCAAATTCATTCATGCGCAGTTAAATTCAATTGAGTAAATCATTAAAGGCAACAAGACTGAACAGATCCTCAAAACAATAAAATGACCAGATAAAAATTTTAATTGAATTTTTATTGGCATTCACTTTCCCATAAAAACATCTGCCATGGTTCACAGCTTGCAAAAAAATAAATGTAGGGTAACTTTTCAAAATACGGCTTGGAGTAAAATTCTGTTTGCACTCATCCTTGGCTCTGATCCCTTCTGGTTCTGCCTTTTTAATATTAACAGCTGGTAAGTTCTGTTGAACATTTGGAGACACCTACATTCCTCTCAATAATTTACTGTAAATAATTTTATTTCCATCAGCACTGTTCTCTTCATTTTTTTCTTTAAGTCTATTTCTCTTTGTGGTCATGTGGTAGCAAATGGCCGTGTGTGTGTGTGTATGTATGTGTGTATATATATATATATATATATATATATATATATATATATATATATATATATATATACACACACAGTGGGGCAAAAAAGTATTTAGTCAGTCACCAATCGTGCAAGTTCTCCCACTTAAAAAGATGAGAGGCCTGTAATTTTCATCATAGGTATACCTCAACTATGAGAGACAGAATGAGAAAAAAAAATCCAGAAAATCACATTGTCTGATTTTTAAAGAATTTATTTGCAAATTATGGTGGAAAATAAGTATTTGGTCAATAACAAAAGTTCATCTCAATACTTTGTTATATACCTTTTGTTGGCAATGACAGAGGTCAAACATTTTCTGTAAGTCTTCACAAGGTTTTCACACACTGTTGCTGGTATTTTGATCCATTCCTCCATGCAGATCTCCTCTAGAGCAGTGATGTTTTGGGGCTGTCACTGGGCAACACGGACTTTCAACTCCCTCCAAAGATTTTCTATGGGGTTGAGATCTAGAGACTGGCTAGGCCACTCCAGGACCTTGAAATGCTTCTTACGAAGCCACTCCTTCGTTGCCCGGGTGGTGTGTTTGGGATCACTGTCATGCTGAAAGACCCACCCACGTTTCATCTTCAATGCCCTTGCTGATGGAAGGAGGTTTTCACTCAAAATCTCACGATACATGGCCCCATTCATTCTTTCCTTTACACGGATCAGTCGTCCTGGTCCCTTTGCAGAAAAACAGCCCCAAAGCATGATGTTTCCACCCCCATGCTTCACAGTAAGTATGGTGTTCTTTGGATGCAACTCATCATTCTTTCTCCTCCAAACACGACAAGTTGAGTTTTTACCAAAAAGTTCTATTTTGGTTTCATCTGACCATATGACATTCTCCCAATCCTCTTCTGGATCATCCAAATGCTCTCTAGCAAACTTCAGACGGGCCTGGACTTAAGCAGGGGGACACGTCTGGCATTGCAGGATTTGAGTCTCTGGCGGCGTAGTGTGTTACTGATGGTAGCCTTTGTTACTTTGGTCCCAGCTCTCTGCAGGTCATTCACTAGGTCCCCCCATGTGGTTCTGGGATTTTTGCTCACCGTTCTTGTGATCATTTTGACCCCACGGGGTGAAATCTTCCGTGGAGCCCCAGATCGAGGGAGATTATCAGTGGTCTTGTATGTCTTCCATTTGCTAATAATTGCTCCCACAGTTGATTTCTTCACACCAAGCTGCTTCCCTATTGCAGATTCAGTCTTCCCAGCCTGGTGCAGGTCTACAATTTTGTTTCTGGTATCCTTTGACAGCTCTTTGGTCTTGGCCATAGTGGAGTTTGGAGTGTGACTGTTTGAGGTTGTGGACAGGTGTTTTTTATACTGATAACGAGTTCAAACAGGTGCCATTAATACAGGTAACGAGTGGAGGACAGAGGAGCCTCTTAAAGAAGTTGTTACAGATCTGTGAGAGCCAGAAATCTTGCTTGTTTGTAGGTGACCAAATACTTATTTTACCGAGGAATTTACCAATTAATTCATTAAAAATCCTACAATGTGATTTCCTGGATTCTTTCCCCCCATTCTGTCTCTCATAGTTGAGGTATACCTATGATGAAAATTACAGGCCTCTCTCATCTTTTTAAGTGGGAGAACTTGCACAATTGGTGGCTGACTAAATACTTTTTTGCCCCACTGTGTATGTATATATATATATATATATATATATTGTGTATGTGTGTGTGTGTGTGTGTGTGTATATATATATATATATATATATATATATATATATATATATATATATATATAGCTGGATAGTACAGTGGTAATGCTCACTGACTACGACGCGGGAGATCGGGGTTCGAATCCCGGTCGGGGCAAAACATCATCCAGTAAGGGTCCTTAGGCAAGACCCCTCATGATATATCAACCTACCTCAGGAATGAGTGAAGACATAACTGATAGTCATACCAGCTCAGATGTCGCCCGGGTCAACAAGGTCTGCGTCAGTTGCTAGGGAACCAGGGCAAACTGATGAGAAATCGGCTACTGGAACAAGACATCGATGGACGAGGACAGAAAATACGGGTTTGCTGGAATGCTACTATACAAGCAATCCCAGAGAGAGGGGATACATGCAGCGAATGTGGGATACTTCGAAACCAACATCCGTAATCGAAATCTACGATCACAACTAGAGATTAATGAAATACAACAACGATGCTACGGCAAGGGGGAGCCAGGAAGACAGGTCAGCGGGGAGATGTCATCATCATCCCCACAACCAGAGATTGCGTGCCAGGCCCCAACAGCCTCAACACAAGAGCTGCTGACCGGAGAAGGAAGATCGTGACCCAACTGGAAACCTGGAGCCCCCGACGAATACCGAAGCTGAGACCCACCAAGAGCTGAGGTGGAAAAATACTGGAAAGACATATGGGAAAGAAAGGCATCACACAACACCGATGCCCAATGGTTAGTGGACCTAAGAGCTGACCACAGCAACCTCCCAGAACAAGAACCAGTAACCATCTCAATGGCAGACGTCCAAGAAAGAGTGTCAAAGATGAAGAGCTGGACAGCACCAGGCCCCGATATGATCCATACGTACTGGCTGAAGAAGCTAACTGCACTCCATGAACGCCTAGCAGCACAGATGAACCAGAATGTCTAACCCAAGGCAGGACAGTCCTAATCATGAAGGACCCCCAGAAGGGACCCATCCCATCCAATTACCGGCCAATTACCTGTCTCTGCACAACATCGAAGGCCCTGTCAGGCATCATTGCGGCAAAAATGAGTAAGCTTGTGGCTCAATACATGAGCGAGGCACAGAAAGGGATTGGCAGTAACACCAGAGGAGCCAAGCACCAGCTACTGGTCGATAGAACAGTCGCCCGAGACTGTAAGAAGAGACAGACCAACCTGTGCACTGCCTGGATTGACTACAAGAAAGCCTACGACTCAATGCCACACACATGGATACTGGAATGTCTGGAACTGTATAAGATCAACAGGAACCTAAGGACCTTCATCCAGAACTCAATGGAAATGTGGACGACAACCCTAGAGGCCAACTCAAAACCCATTGCCCAAGTCAACATCAAGTGTGGCATATACCAAGGAGATGCGCTATCACCACTGCTGTTCTACATAGGCCTGAACCCCCTCAGTCGGATCATCACGAAGAGCGGCTACGGGTACCGATTCCGTAGTGGGGCAACAATCAGCCACCTGCTCTACATGGATGACATCAAGCTGTATGCCAGGAACGAGCGAGAAATAGACTCGCTGATCCACACCACCCGGATCTACAGCGATGACATAGGGATGTCATTCGGATTGGACAAGTGTGGCCGGATGGCCTCAAAGAGAGGCAAGATGATCTGGACTGAGGGGATTGACCTACCAGGGGGCAACATACAGTGGTGCTTGAAAGTTTAGAATTTTCTGTATTTCTGCATAAATATGACCCAAAACATCAGATTTTCACACAAGTCCTAAAAGTAGATAAAGAGAACCCAGTTAAACAAATGAGACAAAAATATTATACTTGGTCATTTATTTATTGAGGAAAATGATCCAATATTACATATCTGTGAGTGGCAAAAGTATGTGAACCTCTAGGATTAGCAGTTAATTTGAAGGTGAAATTAGAGTCAAGTGTTTTCAATCAATGGGATGACAATCAGGTGTGAGTGGGCACCCTGTTTTATTTATCTATCAAAGTCTGATCTTCACAACACGTGTTTGTGGAAGTGTATCATGGCACGAACAAAGGAGATTTCTGAGGACCTCAGAAAAAGCGTTGTTGATGCTCATCAAGCTGGAAAAAGGTTACAAAACCATCTCTAAAGAGTTTGGACTACACCAATCCACAGTCAGACAGATTGTGTACAAATGGAGGAAATTCAAGATCATTGGTACCCTCCCCAGGAGTGCTCGACCAACAAAGATCACTCCAAGAGCAGGGTTTGTAATAGTCGGCGAGGTCACAAAGACCCCCAGGGTAACTTCTAAGCAACTGAAGGCCTCTCTCACATTGGCTAATGTTAATGTTCATGAGTCCACCATCAGGAGAACACTGAACAACAATGGTGTGCATGGTAGGGTTGCAAGGAGAAAGCCACTGCTCTCCAAAAAGAACATTGCTGCTTGTTTGCTAAAGATCACATGGACAAGCCAGAAGGCTATTGGAAAAATGTTTTGTGGACGGATGAGACCAGAATAGAACTTTTTGGTTTAAATGAGAAGCGTTATGTTTGGAGAAAGGAAAACACTGCATTCCACCATAAGAACCTTATCCCATCTGTGAAACATGGTGGTGGTGGTAGTATCATGGTTTGGGCCTGTTTTGCTGCATCTGTGCCAGGATGGCTTGCCATCATTGATGGAACAATGGATTTTGAATTATACCAGTGAATTCTAAAGGAAAATGTCAGGACATCTGTCCATGAACTGAATCTCAAGAGAAGGTGGGTCATGCAGCAAGACAACGACCCTAAGCACACAAGTCGTTCTACCAAAGAATGGTTAAAGAAGAATAAAGTTAATGTTTTGGAATGGCCAATTCAAAGTCCTGACCTTAATCCAATCGAAATGTTGTGGAAGGACCTGAAGTGAGCAGTTCATATGAAGAAACCCACCAACATCCCAGAGTTGAAGCTGTTCTGTATGGAGGAATGGGCTAAAATTCCTCCAAGCTGGTTTGCAGGACTGATCAACAGTTATCAGAAATGTTTAGTTGCAGTTATTGCTGCACAAGGAGGTCACACCAGATACTAAAAGCAAAGGTTCACATACTTTTGCCACTCACAGATATGTAATATCGGATCATTTTCCTCAATAATTAAATGACCAAGTATAATATTTTTGACTCATTTGTTTAACTGGGTTCTCTTTATCTACTTTTAGGACTTGTGTGAAAATCTAATGATATTTTAGGTCTTATTTATGCAGAAATATAGAAAATTCTAAAAGGTTCACAAACTTTTAAGCACCACTGTAGGTGATATCCAAGACAGCTACAAGTACCTTGGCATCCCACAGGCTAATGGAAACCATGAAGAGGCCACAAGGAAGTCAACCACAGCCAAATACCTCCAGAGAGTAAGGCAGGTCCTGAAAAGTCAGCTGAATGGTAAGAACAAGGTCCGAGCCATCAACATGCATGCACTACCAGTCATCAGATACCCCGCTGGTATCATAAACTGCCCAAAGGAGGAGATAGAAGCCACAGATATCAAGACTAGAAAGCTCCTCACCATGCATGGAGGGTTCCACCCCAAGTCCAGCACCCAGAGACTATACACTAAGCGGAAAGAGGGAGGCCGAGGGCTAGTGAGCGTCAAGACCACGGTCCAGGATAAAACATCGAAAATCCGAGAATACATCAGAAAGATGGCCCCAAAGGATGAACTGCTAAGTGAATGTCTCAGGCAGCAGAACCCTGATGAGAGCGCAGAGGAGGAGGAGGAACAGACAACCTGGAGGGACAAACCCCTACATGGCATGTACCACCGTCAGATAGAGGAAGTGGCTGATATAAGTGGCTGGATAATGCAGGACTGACAGACAGCACAGAGGCACTAATCATGGCAGCACAAGAACAGGCCATAAGCACAAGAGCCAAAGAGGCCAGGATCTACCAGAGTAGATCAGACCCAAGATGCAGACTGTGCAAAGAAGCCCCTGAAACAGTCCAGCACATAGTAGCGGGGTGTAAGATGCTAGCTAGATCAGCGTACATGGAGAGGCACAACCAAGTGGCTGGGATAGTATACAGGAACATCTGCAACCAGTATGGAATAGAAGTACCCAAGTCCCAATGGGCCATACCACAGAAGGTGGCTGAGAACAACAGGGCCAAGGTTCTGTGGGACTTCAGCTTCCAGACTGACAAACAGATCCTGGCTAACCAACCGGACATAGTGGTGGTGGACAAAGAGCAGAAGAGGGTGGTGGTGATAGATGTGGCGATCCCAGCTGACGCCAACATCAGGAAGAAGGAACATGAGAAACTTGAGAAGTATCAAGGGTTGAAAGAGCAGCTGGAACGGATGTGGAAGGTCAAGGGTTGCGTGGTCCCCGTGGTAGTGGGGGCACTTGGGGCAGTAACCCCCAAACTGGGAGAGTGGCTCCAGCAAATCCCAGGAACAACATCTGAAGCCTCAGTCCAGAAGAGCGCAGTCCTAGGAACATCGAAGATACTGCGCAGAACCCTCAAACTCCCAGGCCTCTGGTAGAGGACCCGAGCTTGAGGATGACATGGATACCACCCCCCTGCCGGGGGTGAGAAGATTTTTATTTTTATTTTTATATAAACATTACACACACACACACGCACGCACAGTGGTGCTTGAAAGTTTGTGAATCCTTTAGAAATATCTATATTTCTGCATAAATATCACCTAAAACATCATCAGATTTTGACACAAGTCCTAAAAGTTGATAAAGAGAACCCAGTTCAACAAATGAGACAAAAATATTTTACTTGGTCATATTTTTTTGTTGAGGAAAATGATCCAACATTACATGTCTGTGAGTGGCAAAAGTATGTGAACCTTTTGTGCAGCAATAACTGCAACTAAACATTTGTGGTAACTGTTGATCAGTCCTGCACACCGGCTTGGAGGAATTTTAGCCCATTCCTCCGTACAGAACAGCTTCAACTCTGGGATGTTGGTGGATTTCCTCACATGAACTGCTTGCTTCAGGTCCTTCCACAACATTTCGATTGGATTAAGGTCAGGACTTTGACTTGGCCATTCCAAAACATTAACTTTATTTTTCTTTAACCGTTCTTTGGTAGAACAACTTGTGTGCTTAGGGTCGTTGTCTTGCTGCATGACCCACCTTCTCTTGAGATTCAGTTCATGGACCGATGTCCTGATATTTTCCTTTAGAATTCGTTGGTATAATTCAGAGTTCATTGTTCCATCAATGATGGCAAGCCGTCCTGGCCCAGATGCAGCAAAATGGGCCCAAACCATGATACTACCACCACTATGTTTCACAGATGGGATAAGGTTCTTATGCTGGAATGCAATGTTTTCCTTTCTCCAAACATAACGCTTCTCATTTAAACCAAAAAGTTCTATTTTGGTCTCCTCTGTCCACAAAGCATTTTTCCAATAGCCTTCTGGCTTGTCCACGAGATCTTTTAGCAAACTGCAGACGCACAGCAATGTTCTTTTTGGAGAGCAGTAGCTTTCTCCTTGCATCCCTGCCATGCACACCATTGTTGTTCAGCATTCTCCTGATGGTGGACTCATGAACATTAACATTAGCCAATGTGAGAGAGGCCTTCAGCTGCTTAGAAGTTACCTTGGGTTCCTTTGTGACCTCGCCGACTATTACACACCTTGCTCTTGGAGTGATCTTTGTTGGTCGAGCACTCCTGGGGAGGGTAACGATGGTCTTGAATTTCCTCCATTTGTACACAATCTGTCTGACTGTGGATTGGTGGAGTCCAAACTCTTTAGAGATGGTTTTGTAACCTTTTCCAGACTGATGAGCATCAATGCCTTTTCTGAGGTCCTCAAAAAATCTCCTTTGTTCGTGCCATGATGCACTTCCACAAGCGTGTTGTGTGGATCAGACTTTGATAGATCCCTCTTCTTTAAATAAAACAGGGTGCCCACTCACACCTGACTGCCATCCCATTGACTGAAAACACCTGACTCTAATTTCACCTTCAAATTAACTGCTAATCCTAGAGGTTCACATACTCTTGCCACTCACAGATATGTAATATTGGATCATTTTCCTAAATAAATAAATGACCAGGGCGGCACGGTGGTGTAGTGGTTAGCGCTGTCGCCTCACAGCAAGAAGGTCCTGGGTTCGAGCCCCGGGGCCGGCGAGGGCCTTTCTGTGTGGAGTTTGCATGTTCTCCCTGTGTCCGCGTGGGTTTCCTCCGGGTGCTCCGGTTTCCCCCACAGTCCAAAGACATGCAGGTTAGGTTAACTGGTGACTCTAAATTGACCGTAGGTGTGAATGTGAGTGTGAATGGTTGTCTGTGTCTATGTGTCAGCCCTGTGATGACCTGGCGACGTGTCCAGGGTGTACCCCGCCTTTCGCCCGTAGTCAGCTGGGATCGGCTCCAGCTTGCCTGCGACCCTGTAGAAGGATAAAGCGGCTAGAGATAATGAGATGAGATGAGAAATAAATGACCAAGTATTATATTTTTGTATTATACTTGTAATAGAAAAAAACAGAAAATTTTAAAGGGTTCACAAACTTTATAATAGCTAATATCACTAGTCATGCCACAGGCTGTCATTAGAGCATGCTAGCTAAACAAAATTAACTGGCTAGATGGTAACATAAACTATACTGTTAAATATAGCTTGCTGGTGAAGGCCTGCTTTGAGTATATTACTCTCAAGTTCCGAATAATAGCGCAGTTGGGAATAAGAGTGTAGGGCGGCAAAATGGGCAAAAATTAATAAGAGTGTAGGGTGGAAATAAGCATGCAGGCCGGAAAATTCTCGAGTTTCGAATAATAGTGCAGTTGGGAATAAGAGTATAGGATGGCACATTAGGACAAATATAATAAGCGATAAGCACACTTGTAGTCTAGAAAATTATGCTGAACAGATCTTGGAGACCAAATATCAATTCAGTAAACAGACAAATCATATCATGGCTGTCAAAATTTCTTGTTCGTGTTCTTTTTATCTAAAACAAAAAGAATATCTGGATACTAGTAGAGTACTTTTTGCTTGAGAAACTCAAGTATGCAAATTGCTTTAATTTACCTTTATTTAAGGTCTTAAAACATCAAAATTCAAATTTAAAAATGTCAAAATTCTATTACAGAGGCAGAGGAAGACTTTATTGCACCATTTGAATCCAGCAGGTGAAAGAGCATGAACCGTTAAGTCTTCATCCGATTCTTCAACAATATCACAATTAGAATATGAAGGGATGATCAGCCAATAGATACAAACGCCTCTTAATTCCAATTAATACAATATGACTTAAGGAAAAAGGGTATATCTTAATGCTTTATTACTTCACTTCTGTGTTTAGTCCCAATCAGTGATGTACGGGGGATTTGGAGAAAATTTTTTTGACATGTTGACTGTCACTTCCCGGCCATTTCCATGATTATGGTCTATGGAACCGGCCAGGACCCGAAAAGGGCCAGCAATATTGAACCGCTGGCATAAGTATTTAATTACTTGGAAAAATTGCATTGTAATTCACTTCTATGCTATTATATCTCAAGAATATGCTACCTTATGGAACTGATGGGTGAAATTCATGTCAATTTTCGGTGGATTGAAATCGATCATAGATACTTACCGTTGTTTACCACCGGCAGTGTTGTTGGTGCATCGGCGGTGCTTCGTTGTGTCTGCGCATGTGCGTAGTGAGTCGTCTGTGTTCAGGCATTATTTTCGCTCATTCGTCACACGTGCTTGTATTGACAAATAGAATAAGATTGTAGGCCCGAATAAGACCGTGCAGGCGGGAATTTTTCGCAAAATAAATAGCCGTGCATGCACGGTTATTCGGAACTCGAGAGTAGCTAAACATGCATATCTAGCTAGCTTATAAGGCTATAAAATGTAGTAGAGCAGCAGATACAATTATTGACACTCCATAATTGATATTTTTCAGATTGACCAATAAAAAACAATTTTACAAAGGCGAGTTTCAGTTACAACATTTATTATTGGTTAATTAATCAACCCGAAGACCCCCCCCCCCCCCCCCCCCGCCCTTTGAGCTTGATGTCTGATGAGACAGCTCGTTACCTAAGATGGAATCTTTCTTTAGCACGATCAGCAATTTGAGGAAAACCTGGACATTATCATCGCAGGTAAGCATGGTGGAAAGATCATGGATATGTTTTTTACTTATCAAACTCATTGATATTTCATATCTTTGTCAAAACCTACTTTGTTTCTTTCTCTTTCATTTGACAGTTGCCATTTTGCATCTAAATACACGTTTGAGAAGTCACGTGAGGTGTCGATAATAGTGATCACTTTCACTAGTGTCCACCATTATCGACCCCCTGTGGAATTAAGTGACATTTACAACTGTTATGGATCGATCTTTGTGTAACACTGTTGAAGTTGATGAAGTACTTTAAAAAAAATAAAAATGCTGGGTTTTTTTGGCAGTTTGTTGTAAACATCTACCACATATTACAATTTCAGTAGACATTTTATATTTTGGTTCGAGGAATGACGTGACGTTTAACCTGGATTTTCATATGAGTACAATGTCAATTGCCTGTTGACATTTACTGGTAAACTACAAAACTAGAAATTAATACAAACAACAATGAATGATTAACAAAATGTGATCTACAAAAGTGCTTAAAGCAGGACAAAAAGATTTTATGACCCACGTTAAACATTATCAGTTCATTTGTTTACAAACATTAGAATTACTTCCTCATTTATGTAAGCACCGACATTGATATATTTATATAAAATATATTTTGTACTAAATATAAGTCTATGTAAAACAAATTTTAAATGAAAACTGTTTTGTTAACTTAATACCACATACCGATTTTATTTTATTTTTTAAATAAATAATCATCTGGGTGTCTAACTGTGGACAAAGGTGTCAATACTTTGTGGGTTTTTTTCCAGTGGAAGTTTGAGTAACTATTCATGTACAATTTATGTATTGAAAGTCTTTTCTACTTTTGCAATGGCCAAAAGATTAAGGTGTCGATAATTGTGGCTGCTGCTCTAGTTAGGTAATAATTCAATAAAATATGGAGATCGCTAATTGCATGGGATTGCATCAAAGTACAATTATCCAGTAGCTAAACAGCTGGCTAGCTTGGTAGTAGTAGACTACAATCAGTTTATATAATTAAGTATGAAATAATATGGGTGGCACGGTGGTGTAGTGGTTAGCGCTGTCGCCTCACAGCAAGAAGGTCTGGGTTCGAGCCCCGTGGCCGGCGAGGGCCTTTCTGTGTGGAGTTTGCATGTTCTCCCCGTGTCCGCGTGGGTTTCCTCCGGGTGCTCCGGTTTCCCCCACAGTCCAAAGACATGCAGGTTAGGTTAACTGGTGACTCTAAATTGACCGTAGGTGTGAATGTGAGTGTGAATGGTTGTCTGTGTCTGTGTCAGCCCTGTGATGACCTGGCGACTTGTCCAGGGTGCACCCCGCCTTTCGCCCATAGTCAGCTGGGATAGGCTCCAGCTTGCCTGCGACCCTGTAGAACAGGATAAAGCAGCTAGAGATAATGAGATGAGATGAAATAATATATGTGCAATTAGCCAGCATAGAACAAAAAGACTATTAGTGTCGTAACCAAACTTTAGAAAATATATAGCTGGTTCTATACGACATGTGGTTCTTAAGGGTTCATCTGTTTTACAGTGAACAGCAGTGTGATGTAAGACATAAACAGTGTAATAAACTGATCAGTTTGGGTTTCTGAACAGTCACTAGGTTATTTTCAGACCACATGCTATTTCAATTATGACTCAAATCAATAGTCTATCTCTGGTCTCATGCTTTATAGGTGTGTTTACTTCTCATATTTCCTCAGAGAGGAAAAAAAAAATCTCACCTCATACTTTGAGTGATTTGTTGTTTATTATGACTGAACGTGTAATGTCCCCCAACTGGCAGATGCAGGAATTCTGGGCAAATTGGATTAAACTCAGGAAGTTTGTGTGGACTGTGGAAACATGGCAGTTCCTATGAATAGATATACAGTATCTATCTATCTATCTATCTATCTATCTATCTATCTATCTATCTATCTATCTATCTATCTATCATATTACATGGTTGTGCAAAGATGTGCAGTATATCTTGGTGTTGAACATATTCATGAGTGAGCGAAGCAAATGAGTGAAAATATTGTCAACACGAAAAGATAAACTTCATATCTTCTTGTAATGTTCTTGTATGTAGACCCCCCCCCCCCCCGAAAAAAACAAACACACCAAGTTAATCAAAAGAATTTTAATTTTGAACCAGTTTGCCATTTTGACAACATGCGTTCAGTCAGTAGGAAAACACTGGGAGTGACGTCATCTGAGTGAAATATTGGAAAATGTCACTCAGATCCGTGATGTATTTCGTATGAAAAATGCGAGTTTTTCAACATAAGAGAAACTTCATATCTTCAAGCCAATGTGTGATGTTTGTTTTACTATATAGACATTCACAAACAAAAAGTACCCACATTTAACAAAATTCATCGATTTCCTCATGAGTGACAGCAATTTATGCCATGGTTTTGGGTCTCCATGACCAGGATGTAGCACATATATGAAAAATTCAAGTGGTGTATTTCACAGTAAAACACTTGTTTCCATATATTCTATATGGATTGTTTTCCCAAATAGAATCATGGGGAATCTGATTGACAGAGGTGTGCATCATGACTTGGACCCCATGTGAGACGACAACAACAAGAAGTTGCCAACAGGAGGTTGATAACTCCTGTTTTATTTGAAAACAGCAAGTGGTCAGAAATGAACCTAACAAGATAAAGAAAGATAATATTCATTAACATGAATGTATGTTGCTCTGTGATCCATTCACAGCATCCTTAGGAACTGCCTGCTCAGAGCTAAATTAAGCTACTAGGTGTTTTTTTTTTAATAAATATTTTGGGAAATCATCTAAATCCATAGGCAGGTACAAACAAAAGACCCAGAATTCATGTGCCATGCTGACATTGCTGGCATTTCTACATCTGTTTTTTTTTTTTTTTCCTCCTCAGTGCATCTGGGAGCATAGAGGTAGGATTCATATTTAATTTAACAAAAAAGAAACAAACAAAAAAACCCCAAAACTTCCCATTTAAATCATGGTTACTTTGGGTTTAAACACAGACACGAATATTTAGAGCACTAAACAGGCACAGATACAAACACAGATAGTGACATTACATTACAGCCCTAATATGTGTCTGTGTGTGGTTTTTGTGTGTGTTCTTGCACTGCTTGGCCGATCTGGTCAAGGTACCGTACGTATAGGCTGAGCGAGACATAAGCCCACAGCTGCCGACCAGATGATTGGGGCCACCTGTTTCCTTCATCATTTACACACCGCACGAATGTACAAACAACAGCAAATTAAAGTCCAACAGCCTTGATTCTCCCTGCTTGTGCACTTCAGTCCACTCTGCTAAGCCAGCATCAGGAATCAATGTCATGTTCTAACTTTGTTTGTGTCTCTGTGAGTGCTTGTAAAATGATGTGTGTATTGAAAGCCATATGTGGCATTTGCATATGCGTGTCAAATTGCATCGACTGGTTCGGCGTGCGGTTAATCATTTTTGCATGTGTCATGTGGCAAAACTTAGAGTGCACGTCAAATACATGTGATGTAGCAATCATAACTTTTATGAAATGTGAGTGGTAGCAAAATTATGATTTCTGTTATATGTAGCATTTTAGAGCTGTCTGTTGGTCAGCAGCAAATATAAGGCTGCTTTTAAAACAGTGGTGACTAAATCATATATTTTTGTTGCTTACAAGCTTTTAAATGAGGCATTTTTAATATGCCAGGTCGTGGGAGAGATGGGTTATGGCCCTGTTCTTGGTAGGAGGCACTGGCAAGAGAATGGTGGGGTTAAATTAAGGTTAAGGGTTTTGGCTAATTTCTCCCTCCCTTATTGGAAACAGAAATCAAAATAAATTTAGGATATAATCTAAGGCCCCTGGTTTCTTTAATTTTGGTCCTGGTGCTTCCATTACAAAGTGAGCAGCTTTTACTCCCCCCTCTGCCGTCTTCATCCCCTAGTCCCCGTCCCCTTGCATTCCTGTTAAATTGTACCTCCCACGTGAGCAGGCAATCAACCGCCCTGAACCAGACGCTCAGGTTTGTAATAATATTCCAATTTACCAGTCACTCGCCAGTTTGGAGTGCACCCTACTCCTACAAGGTCTCCATAATTAAACATCCCAGAGTTGAATAAAATGCATTAAACCAAACAAGACCCCCAAAAATGCCTTTTACTCATTGCCTAAGCCTGTAAAACTCCATCTCCTGTTTTACTGGTGCCTGTACAGCTCCTAGATATTGTGTGAGAAACTACTCTGCAGCTCTCGCTCATCTTGTCTAGTTTCGGCTCCTCTGGTAGCCACGCTCCTGAGATTTATGGACCCAATGCAGCATTGTGAGAATTCCATTGCAGGTGGTTTACTTTGGACCCGGCTGCAGATACAACAGGACAACGAGAGAAACCCCCACCTTGTGCAAACATCTCATATGAAATATAGCATGAAGTGGGTTGAGAGAGAAGAGAAGCAATGAACCCAATTGTGTGGTTTAACACCTACCCTGATATGTTAGTGGAACCTTGTGGCTGATATTAACGTTACACTGGAATGTGGCTCTGTACATCTTGAGTCTTTATTTATGATATTGTTTGTAAGATAGATTTCATTATTTAACTCAGTGGTCCCTTCTTAAATGTTAAGAGCAGTGCTGGTGTGTTTGAATGGTTGCGGTCATCGTAGTCAAACCATGCCGTTCACCTCTTGTACGGGTTTTTTTTTTTAAACATTGTGTGAAAGAAATACCTTCTAGTCAAGCCAACATCCTGCTGGATTGTTTTCATTGCTTGTTCTTTGGAGAACAGTGATGCATTTTCTCCTCTGTCAGAACATTTTTGCTCCTCACTGTCTCCGAGGATATCTGTGAAACTGTTGGGCTGTCGTTCTTGCAGGCTATGCTGCTAATTTGTAGTGAAAAGGGCAAACTCATCCAAGTGAGAGGCCAATTTTCTCATAGCTCTCCTCATCAGACAAATCCCCTCACCCTGGAGTCTGTGTACATGTTCATGGACAATTCTTATTGCAGTAATACAGTTTATCTTTAGTACACTCAGTTCTCAAGTGCCCTGGAATGATTAATATAAAATATTATGTAATTTTCATTGCTATGTACAACGTTGGACCTGGATAGGTTTTAAGGTGGAAATTTCAATGTCTGATATCTTTTTAAAAAGTTCCTCAGCACCTACATAGCACAAATATTCATTATTGATGAGTACACAACAAAGTGAGCTACTTTGCTCATTCTCTAGCACTGTTAGTTGATTTGGTTGTGTGTTATCTCTGAAAAGCAGCTCTTGCCCAGCAGTAAAAAGCATGGTTAACTCGGGCTTGCTGGAGTGAGGTCGCATTTTTACGGAGAGCTATATGTCGAAAGCAAACACACAGTGTGGTTTAAGCAGCTGGGGACAGGTCTAAGGAGGTGAGGCCATTTTCACTTTTTTTTTTAAAGAACAACAAAGCATTGGGAGTGATGGATGTTGGCAGACACATTTTTTTCTGTGTTTTGGTTTAGCTTAAAGAATCATTCCTACACAAAACTACTATTTAATGTTTGTGCTATGTTGTATTCTGTATCTCAGCCTCAGGCATTGATAATTATGTATTGTGGTTATGTGACAAATTACCTACTTAGGAACATATCACAACACTGAACTAAACCTGACTCTTCTCCATGACAATGTTCTTATTTTGTATCTCAAGACATAAAAAAGGAATGTCTGCTGCTAGAGTTTAAGAGAAAAAAACATTTTCATACAAGCAATTGAGGGAACTAAGAAATCAGAGATCGTCAAAACAAAACTTGCAAGAAAGTTGACTAGAGACCCATAAAATCAGGGAACTGTGACCAAAAAAAAAGGGAACCAGAGAACCATAACATCAAGGAATTAGGAAATAAAGTGGACAAGAGAACCATAAAATCAGAGATGTAGGAAACAAAGGGGACTAGAGAACTATAAAATTAGGGAGGTAAGAAACAGAGGACTAGAAAACCATAAAATCAGGGAAGTAGGACACAACGAGTACGAGAGAACCATGAAATTTGGGAACTACGACACAGTGGGAAACAGAAAACCATAAAATCAGGAAATTGGGACACAAAGGGAACTACAGATCTATAAAATCAAGGAAGTAAGAAAGAAGGTAGATTACAGAGTCAAAAAATCAGGGAAGAGGAAAATAAAGGGTACTAAAGAACAAAAAAAAAAAAGTTAATGAAGTATGAAACTAAGGTGACGAGAGACCCATAAAATCAAGGAATTGTGACACAAAGAAGAACCATAAAATTGGGAAAGTAGGAAACAAAGGGGAGTAGGGAACCATAAAATCAGGCAAGTGGGAAAACACAAGGGGACTAGGGAACCATAAAATCAGCGAAGTAGGAAACAACCAGGATTAGAGAAAAATAAAATCATGGCAGTAGCAAATAAATTTGACTAGAGAACAATAAAAGCAAGGAGCTGTGACACAAAGGGGACTAGAGAATCATAGAATTGGGGAAGTAGAAAATAAGGGTAATTTAAAGTATCATAAAATCAGAAAACTGGGAAATAAATGGGACTAGAGAATGGTAAAATCAGGGAAGAGGAAAACAATGGGAACTAGAGAGCAATCAAATCTGGGAAGCAGGCAACAAGGGGGACTTGAGAACCATAAAAGCAACAAAGTAGGAAACAAAGGGGGCTAAGGAAAACAAATACAGTCAGAAATGTAGGAAACAAAGGACAGTAGAGAACCATAAAATCAGGGAACTGTGCCACAAAGGGAACTAGAAAACCATAGAGTGACAGAACTGGGACACAAAGGGGGACTAGAGAACCAAAAAATCAGGGAATTGGGTAACAAGGGGGATTAGAGAACAATAAAATCAGGGGCCTGGGAAACAACAGATACTAGAGTACCATAAAATTAGGAAACTAGGAAATAAGGAGACTATGCAAAGAAATAAGTGCTGTCAGAAATCAGGATTCAATGAAATCAAGACATTAAGAAACTAAGGAGCCATAATGAAATCAGAATGCAAAGGAAGAAAAGAACTATGAGGAAGACAAGGACTAGAATACAATCAAGTAAAGAGTCGTATATGAATTGGGGTAAGAAGTAGCTAGGAAAAGAGCTAATTCCTTGCGATTTGTGTTGGTCTCAATCAGTGGCGTGCACAGACATTTTGGGGGGGCAAGTGCTCTGGGGGGGAAAAAGGGCACTTTTTTGCGCATGTGTAACACCTTATTATAAAAGTCTGAGATTTAACCCTCCTCTTGTGTTCGGGTCGCCACTGACCCGTTTTAGTTTTTTAGAGGTGTAAAACAACCACTTAATGTTAATTTATTACATCAAGGCTTTTTGACTTTGCCAGGAATCTCTAGTTGAATAAAATAGAAAAAGAAATTTTTGTTTTCCTAAATCTGAAAATGGTCTAGCAAAAAATATAATACTTATGTGCAGTTGTTTCTGTATGCGATGGGCTACTTCATGACAAAATAATTACAGCTTGGGCTTAGAGGGCAAACAATACATTTTCACTCGATTCATGTGTTACCTGGCTGGTGGGGCAGGGGAAGAGCTGACTGACTGCCCGATGTGTTGTCTGCGCTACGACAAGGCCGTGGCTTCCAGGACACTATGCTGCTGCAACCTCACATTGAATGCACTGCACGCTTGTTCACGTGACAGAGCAAGAGAGACCGAGGTCCGGTGTGTGCGCGGAGGGGGCACACATCGGGACATTATTTTCACACACGCTTTTAATGCCGCGGCTTTTCTAAAAGATCATGTCGACATTGGCCTCAGTAAACTGTAAAAAAAAAAATTAAAAAGGGCACTTTTTTGGACAGAGGGCAGAGGGGCAGGTGCTTGAGCACCACCTTGTGTCTATCTGTGCACGCCACTGCTCTCAATGGTGAGAACATTGAGAGCACCGGAGGTGTGGTCAGGGCACATTGATGGAGAGATTTGTTTGGCATGCTTGCAACTGGTAAAGGCTGGTCTGATTGCTACTTGTTTTGGCTAGTTCTAGTTAAATCTTTGAACCCTATCTTCACTTGCACATCTGCTCTCTTTTTCCATAAGGTTATTGTGACCAGTGATGTAATGCTTCATCACCCACTGATGTGACTCTGTCACACACAAACAACTCAGTTTCTTAAATCCCATCTTCCGATCATTTAGCTACAACACTGTTATGGCCCGGGGGCCACAGGTGCAGATTGGACCCAATGAACAACTATGAAAGTACAGATAAGAACTGAAGTGTACCTGATAAGTAGGATCATGAGGAGAACAGGCAGGAAATAGGTGCAGCAGCACAGTCTGAAATATCCTGGCTAATTCCAAGGACAATTTTGTCGGCTGTGCTTGGATTTCCCCTGGGATTATTGTGACTGTTACACTGTGTCCGCTCTGCTGTCCTTGGAATTGGCCAGGATATTTCAGACCGTGCTGTTGTGCCTACTTCCTGCCTGTTCCCCTCACAGGGCGGCACGGTGGTGTAGTGGTTAGCAAGGGCCTTTCTTTGTGGAGTTTGCATGTTCTCCCCGTGTCTGTGTGGGTTTCCTCTGGGTGCTCCGGTTTCCCCCACAATCTAAAGACATGCAGGTTAGGTTAATATGGGACGGCCTTGGGCTGAGGTGCCCTTGAGCGAGGCACCTAACTCCCAACTGCTCCCCGGGTGCTGTTAGCATGGCTGCCCACTGCTCTGGGTATGTGTGTGCGCATGTGTTTTCACTGCTTCAGATGGGTTAAATGCAGAGAGGAAATTTCACAAGTGTGTGATGAATAAAGTTGTGCTTTCTTTCTTTTCTTTCTTTCTCAGTACTTATCTGCACTTTGGTAATTGCTCATTGGTTCCAATCTGCACCTGTGGTTCCCGGGCCGTGACAGAATTTATCCATCACAGTATGGATGCAGCAGACTATGATGCTCTCAAATCTTCATTGGCAAAGTAGGGCAGATTTGCATGTTCTCAGATCTCATCAGCAAGAGATCATAGCTGTTCACCAGAGCATGTCCTCAATCATCGACATCCTACAAAGACTCTCCTCACAGATGGAGAGCCTTTAGGCTTCGATTACGGGCCAACCAACACCAGTGCTGATCAGTCAACTGGCTGCTCTGGCCTCCCCCCGAAGCCTTGACTCCCTGCTCCACAGATGCATGATGGTGCACCCGGGACCTGCCATTCGTTCCTCTCACAGTGGTCCTTAGCCATGGTACTTCAGGCCATCTGTCTTCCCTTCTGAGAGCTGGCATGTAGCTTATGTCATTACGGTTTTAGCAAAAAAGGCACGAGAGTGGGGAACAGCTGTTTGGGATGCCAGGGTGCCCTGCTGTTCATGTTTCAGGGAGTTCACTGGGGAGATGCAGAAAGTTTTGAGTAGTTGGGCTGAGGCAAGCTGCTCGTTCAGTTCATGATTACGCCATCGAATTCCGGACTCTTGCCACAGCAGTCGACTGGAACATGAGCACCTTCTATGATATCTTCTTTCATGGGCTAAGTCATGCCATTTTAGATGAGATTGCACCTCATGACCTTCCTGACAGCCTAGATGGCTTGGTAGACCTGGCCGGTCGGGTGGATGCTCGCCTACTGCTGTGCAATCAGAGAAGGGATTGGAGGTGGAGCTGAAGGGTCGAACCCAGGGCTGTCACCTCTCCATTGGAGGGTGCGACCCCTGATGAATCAGAGCCCATCCAATTAGGCAGGACCTGGGTAACACCAGAGGAAAGATGCCATCGAAACTAGTTCCTGTTTTTACTGTGGTCAGTTTGGACATTTCATCTCCCGCTGCCTGGTAAAAGGGTCTGCCCACCAGTAAATGCAGGGGTATGGGTGGGTGTCTCTACACATACTTCCCTTGCTGCTAGGTCAATGTTGACTGTTGAGATTTCATTTCAAAATAATATCCAATCTGTTCAAGTCCTCATTGATTCTGGTGCTGACCAGAGCTTTATCTTAACTTCCTGGGCTGAGGAACTGGGCATTCCCTTGCATTACTTAGATTGCCCCCTTGTGACCAGAGCTCTGAACAGAGCTGAACTTGGTCTCATGCCACTGACCCAGTTACTTTGAAGGTTTCAGATAATCATGTTGAATCGATTTCATTCTACGCCATGAATGACTCCCTCAAGCTTGTTGTACTTGGCCTTCTTTGGTTACACCTCCACAACCCTCACATTAACTGCAGCAATAAGACCATCTTCTCTTGGAGTACTCTTGGCCCTTCTTGTCACCAGTCCTGATGAGACAATGGATCTTTCCAATGTGTCCCCCAAATATCTGGACCTTCATTTGGTGTTCAGTAAGGCTCGCGCCACCTCTCTTCCTCCCCATCGGCCTTATGATTGCACCATAGAGCTGCTACCTGGAACCACACTTCCCAGGGATCATCTCTATTCCCTTTCCCCCTTGGAGCAGGAGGCCATGGGAAAATACATCTTGGAGTCTCTAGCAGCTGGCATCATCCATCCATCATCCTCCCCAGCAGGAGCAGGATTCTTTTTTGTGGAGAAGACAGGTCCCTCAGACCCTGCATTGACTATCAGGGACTTAATGCTATTACTGTTGAGAACCGCTATCCCCTACCATTCATGTCCACTGCCTTCAAGTTACTTCAGGGGGCTCAGTTTTTTACCAAGTTGGCCTACCACCTGGTGTGAAATAAGAGAAGGAGACGAGTGGAAGATGGCACTCAACACTCCTACTGGCCACTATAAATATCTAGTTTTTCTGTTTTGGCTCACTAATGCCCCCTCTGTCTTCCAAGCCCTGATCAGTGGTGTCTTATGAGATTTTATTAACCAGTTCACTTTTGTTTATCTCAACGATATTCTCATCATCTTCACATTGGAGGTCCATTGGTCCCACATCAGACAGGCCCTGCAATGACTCCTAGAGAACCAACTCTTCACTAAAACAGAGAAGTGTGAATTTCACAAGCACACTGTGTCCTTCCTGGGCTTTGTGATTTTCCCCTGAGGTGGTCCAAATGAACCCTGATAAGGTCAAGGCAGTCTCTGAGTGGCCTGTTCCCTCTTCCCGTAAGGAATTGCAGGGCCTTTTGGGGTTTGCCAACTTTTATCAGAGGTTTATCAGGAACTATAGCACCATCACTGCTCCCCTGACCAAACTTGCATCTTCCAAGTGCCCCTTCTCATGGTTCAACCATGCTAAGAGTACCTTCTCTTAAAGGAGTACGCCACCCCCAAGTGAAATTGAGTCAGTCCCTGCAGTCCCTAGAGTTGGATGAGTGAGCCAAAGCGTTTTGTAGCCGACCCAGCCATTGTCCTGATCTGGAAACGTCCCGGTTAGCTTTAGCTTAGCGTAGTCGCTGTAATCCGGCGTGTCCAGCTAGCATTGTCGTTGCAAAAGTGAATCAAATAACTTAAGATTTTTTATAATTATTTCTCATGACCTGTACATTCACATCGAGTACACATATCAATGCAAATTAACACGAAGGGATTTACTAGACCAATTTACATATGGAAATATTTTCGGCCACAGCACAGGCAAAGCACCGCTGCAGGCACAAAGACACCACGCAGCACCTGAAAACCCTGGTTTCCCTGGTAACACTGGTGTATTGACGGAAGTTGTGGTGCTGCGTGGTGTCTTTGCGCCTGCAGCGGTGCTTTGCCTGTGCTGTGGCCGAAAATAGTTCCATATGTAAACTGGTCTAGTAAATCCCTTCGTGTTAATTTGCATTGATATGTGTACTCGATGTGAATGTACAGGTCATGAGAAATAATTATAAAAAATCTTGAGTTATTTGATTCACTTTTGCAATGACAATGCTATCTGGACACGCCAGATTACAGTGACTATGCTAAGCTAAAGCTAACCGGGATGTTTCCAGATCAGGACAATGGCTGGGTCGGCTACAAAACGCTTTGGCTCACTCATCCAACTGCAGGGACTGACTCAATTTCACTTGGGGGTGGCGTACTCCTTTAAGAGCAGATTCTCCATGGCACCAGTTCTCATTATCCCTTACCCTGCCATTCAGTTCATCCTCAAAGTGGACGCCTTGGACACTGGTGTCGGGGCTGTCCTGTCCCAGAGTTCAGCCAAGGATAACAAGGTGCACCCTTGCACTTTCTTTTCTCGTTGCATGACTCCAGTTGAACATAACTGTGGCATTGGAGATCAAGAACTGCTAGCTATCAAGCTGACTGTGGATGAGTGGAAGCATTGGTTGGAGGGGACGGAGATTCCATTTGTCATATGGGCAGATCATCAGAAACTTAAGTACCTCAAGTCTGCTAAATACCTCAAAGCACACCAAGCCAGATGGTCATTGCTTTTCTCCCACTTTAACTTTGTGCTTTCTTTTAGACCAGGCTCTAAGACTGTCAAGCCAGATGCTCTTTTCAGGCAGTTTTCTCTGGACTCTCAGCAAGGCACTGTTGAGCCCATCCTCCCTGTCTGTTGTCTCATGGCTGCCACCCGGCTAGACATAGAAACTGCTGTCCAAAATACCGTGCCCAGTGATCCGGGACCACGTAATCTCCCCCCCCGCAACTGTCTTTATGTACCTTTTTGTGGGTGCTCCCAGGTGCTTCAGTGGGGGCACAGCTCCCTCCTAGCCTGTCACCCTGGGGCAGCCCGGACCCTCACTGTCTTCAGGTAAATGCTTCTGGTCGCCTACCATGCAGTGGGATGTTAGGACCTTTTGTGGCAGCCTGTGACATCTGCTCCAGAAACAAGACAAGCAATCAACCTACAGCTGGACTATTAAGACCCTTTGCTGTACCTCACCATCCTTCGTCCCACACTGCAATGGATTTCACCAACCTCCCCAGCTCCAAGGGTAACACCTGCATCATGATGATCATCCATCATTTCAACCATCATTGGGTTGTTAGTTGGGGTGATCACTTTTATTTGTGCTTGTTTATGCTTTTATTTTCTCCAACATGGATGTCAGTACATTTGTTGAGACTCCGTGTGACTCGTATTTGGACAGTTGCACTAAAGAAACACTGTTGCAAATTGCCTCCCATTACAAGATTCCTATTTCAGACACGGACCGTAAATTAAAAGATAGCATTAAGCTGTCGCTGAAAGGGGCTTTGCTTGACGAGGGAATTTTGCTTCAGGAACCTGGCCCAAAGTCCGCTCCGGGGACGCCACCTGGAGGTGAAATATTGACGTTCGAGCAGAGGAAAGAATTGCTGTTGCTGGAGATGGAACAGGAAAAACTGAGACAAGCTTCAGAAACTAACCGTATTGCTTTAGAAAAGGCGAAGTTAGACCTGGAATATCGAAAGCTTGATTTAATTAAGGATGGTAAATTGGGTGTAGAGGGTTCAAAGGAGGTGTCATCTAGTTTGCGGTTGGTTCCTCAGTTTAATGATGAGGACCCTGATGTATTCTTTACTTTGTTTGAACGTGTTGCAGACACCAGGAAGTGGTCCGATGAGCACAGGTGTTTGTTGCTACAGTGTGTGTTACAGGGGAAAGCACAGGAGGCTTACTCCTCTTTGTCCTTGGAGGATGCAAGAGACTACTCTAAGGTTAAACCTGCTGTTTTGTGGGCATACGAGCTTGTGCCTGAGGCGTACCGCCTGAGATTTCGGCAAGCAAGGAAAGAAGTAGGACAAACGAATCTGGAGTTTGCGAGAGATTTGCGCAAGCATTTCACTCAATGGTGCTCTGCCGGTGACATTAAAACGTTTGATGATTTGTCTGATTTGATGATAGTTGAACAGTTTAAATCTTCTGTGCCTGAATGTGTAGCAGTGGCGGCTGGTAGTCTTTCAAACAGGGGAGGCTGGTCGGTTACGATATTTCCAGATTTTAAAAGAAAAAACACATCAGTTTTGCCCATACTCTTGCCTCTGATCTGGCTGATTGTTGGCAGCATCACAAACTGTGAAATAACAGGTTCTTTTGGCCCATTAGCCTACTGTCCAGTATACATGATGGTGGTGTTGGGGGGGTATATTTTAACATTTTATATTTTAAAATTGTGGCATGTTGTTTAAAAATTGACCTCGGCTGTGTTTTTGTTTAAAAATGTTTTCCAAATTGTAGCTGTGCTTAATTCATATCCAGAAAAACATGTATTCCAATATAATATACTCAGCATAAACATTTTAAATAGATTCTATATTTTTGGTCCATCCATGACATATTACTAAAGTAGCCTATTTACTGTTGTTGATGTGGGTCACTTGCTGTTAGCCAATTCACTTTCTTGTACCAGGAGAGCTGAAAGGAACGAGTATTATTCCCTACCTTTTTCACCAAGTCAATTTGAGGCGTTGGTCTACCCTACTCTTTAATTTTAATTTTTTTCCTCGAAAGGAAGACTGGCAAATGGCTTCGCCAAAATTAAATCAGCAATGCTTGGCATCCGTGCGCAGCTTTCTTGCTAGCTGACTAGCCCCCTCAAGCTCAAGTTCAGTCACTCAAATAAACGAAATTTCTGGAACTAAGATAACAAACTTGACAACACTATATTTACACTTTATTTACAATGAAAATATATACAAACTAAAAAAGCTGTTAGAAACCGTATGTAATGAATAAAATCGAAATGTAAGCTGATCTCTTACAATACACCACAGCACTTGCGAATCCGCATGGGACTGAACTGATGTTGCCAGATACTGCTGACGTTATCCATCCCAAAATATGTTCACAACCCGCCAAAAAGCACTTAAAACCACCCAATCTGGCAACACTGTACCGCTGCCTGTCTATAGTTGAAACGAGCTGTCAATCAAAGAAAATATCCGGCCGCTTTCACCAATCACCAGTCTCCTCGCGGAAACTGCCATGTCCCTCCCATGTGAGGCTGGGAGTCCGTAGGCGGGCATTTTCGCAGTATTTGTCCAATAACCGTCTTGCATTTTGAGATTGAAAAGTGCATCGCTCCCAAATGCTGTTGAAGTCCACTGAGGCTGGGAGTCCGTGAGACTCCGTGGGCGGGCATTTTCGCAGTATTTGTCCAATAATCGTCTTGCATTTTGAGATTGACAAGCACAGAGCTCCCAATCCACTGAGGCTGGGCTGCATCGCGCTGTCACGAGGGGGAAAAACTCACGCACACACTAGGTGAACTGGGGAAAGTTATAAGGGAATGATTTCGCACTGTAGTTGGGTTGAGCACATGTATTTCTATGATTCTGGATCTGAAATAGCAATGTTATAAGGTCGGCTATAACATAAGCCTAGCGCAATTCATCCTACACGATGTTCGTCATTTTTAGAGGAGGCTGAGCCTCCCTTGTTGTCTTAGAGCAATCGCCTGTGATGTGTAGCTACCTTTATCTCTGAGCATAAAGCTAAAACTCCTGAAAAAGCGGCAGAACTGGCTGATGAATTTACATTAACGCATAAAAATAGTTCTCATGATGTTGGTAAGCCTGGGTTAAATGCAGCCCAGGGGGCGAGTAGACCATTGCCGGGGCCCTTGATGTCATTGTCAAGTCAGGCCACGGACTTAGTATGCAATTACTGTCGCGAAATTGGGCACTGGAAGGTGGATTGTCCCGCCTTAAAAAATAGACCACCACGCTCGACTTATAAGTACATTAAACCAAATGCACTAGTTAGGTCTTTGCATTCTATTGAGTCATGTGCACGGAGCTCGGGGGGTGACAGAAATTTTGCAAAAGATTGTTTAATGTCCTATTTGCCCTTTATTACTGATGGCTGTGTTTTTTTCCCAGGTCAGAACAGTGTTCCAGTGAAAATTCTGCGGGACACAGGCGCTGTAGATTTGCTTATTTTACAGTCTGTGCTACCTTTCTCTGAGCGGTCATACACTGGTGATAATGTTTTAATTCGTGGAATTGGTTTGAATACGGTTTCTGTTCCCCTTCACAGAATTAATATTCAGTCTGATTTTGTGCAGGGGGAAATTGTCCTCGGGGTTCGTCCGGCCCTCCCTGTGGATGGAGTCCATATTATTTTAGGCAATGCAATTGTGGGGCACCGTGTTTGGGGTGATGCTCCTTCACCCATTGTGTCTGATTCCCCTGGTACACCTGTTTGTGCTCCCAGTAATGAGGGGGAGAGCCCAGCCTGTGCAGTGACAAGGTCAATGAGCAGCACTGATCATCATGTGGTGCCGACTGCTGTGCAGAGGGAAAGTTTGGGGTCTGTGCTGGGTGTTCCTGATTTGTCTAATCTGCCCTTTCCTTTGTCAGGGGAGGAGTTGCGCAATGCACAGGCTGGTGATCCAGGGTTGGCTGATTTGTTTAAGAACGTTTTGTCCCCCACAGATGCATTGGGAGTAGCGAGAGGGTACTTCCTGGATAATGGGGTTCTCTTCCGTAAGTGGGTACCACAAGGGGAGGTGTTTGTGGGGGATGCCTATGTCCAGGTGGTAGTTCCTGCTCAATTTCGAAATTCTGTATTGCAGGTTGCGCATGACCAGTGCGGTCATGGGGGCGTAAAGAAGACGTATGATCGAGTTCTTAGAACTTTTTTTTGGCCGCGCGTAAAAAAGGATGTGTCCGCGTATATAAAGACATGCCATACCTGTCGGATCACTAGTAAGCCAAATCAAACTCTCAAACCCCTGCCTTTGCGCCCAGTTGTAGCTGTTGGGGAACCTTTTGAGCACATTGTTATTGATTGTGTAGGTCCACTGCCTAGGTCGAAGAATGGTAGTAATTATACTTTTACGCTAATGTGCTTGAACACTCGTTATCCTTTTGCTTTTCCTTTGTGCACTATCTCTACGAAAGCGGTACTACGAGCTTTAATTCAGTTTATGTCTGTTTTTGGCATTCCAAGATTTGTGCAAAGCGACTGCGGGTCTAATTTTACTTCCCGTGTGTTTGCTGATGTCCTAAAACAACTGCGCATAGAACAGCTTACATCCACAGCATATCATGCACAGTCGCAGGGTTCCGTTGAAAGATTCCATCAGTCTATGAAATCTCTCCTCCGCGCTTACTGCGTGCAGCTGGATGCAGACTGGGAGGAGTCACTACCGTGGCTCATGCTGGCTGCTCGCAAAGTTGTGCAGGAGAGTACAGGGTTTAGCCCGAATGATTTGGTGTTCGGTCACAAGGTGTGGGGACTTTTGTCAGTTTTGGGGGATGTAGGTAAACCTGTTGTACCACCCACCAGTGTTGAAGGTTATGTGCTTGGGTTTAAGGACAGGTTGTCCAGGGCTCGGGATATAGCAAGAACAAATCTGGAGAGTGCACAAAAGAAAATGAAAACCTTGTATGATCGAGCCGTAGAGCGTCGCTCTTTTGAAGCTGGGGATCAAGTGCTGGTGCTTCGTCAGTTAGTGGGGTCACCATTTGAGTCTAAATTTGATGGCCCATATTCGGTTATTCGTAAGGTTTCTGAAGAGAAGTATTTGGTGTCCACCCCATTTCGTAGAAAAAAATCTACGTTGTACCATGTAAATTTGATGAAGCCCTATTATGAGTCTATGTGCACCAAGCCAGTCTTAACCTCTGCTCCTGTTTTTGCTGGAGAAACTGGTGATGAAATCGTCGATCCAAACGATGGCATTCTTCGTGGGCGTTTGAAGAACTGAGTGTTTGTCGCAGTTGGAGGGGATATTTGCATACATACCTGAACCCCAACAGGGGGAGTTAATCCATCTGATACGTAAATATCCCGACCTGTTTGGAGACACTCCGTCTCGAACCACCTGGATAGAGCATGATATTGATGTTACTGATTCTGCCCCTATTAGACAACGCTTTTATAGAGTGTCACCAGTGTTACGCCCATCTATGCCCCCTTCAGGCCCAGCACTGTCAGTGCACGGGCAGGGCTGGGTCCTGGTACCTGATTACCTAATTAGGTACACCTGTAATGCCAGCTGGGGCTATAAAGGGGCTGGCGCCTATGGCCTCAGGAGGCTCTCTCTCTCTCTCTGTCGACTGGCACTACTTGCTTTCTCTCTCTCTCTGTCCTTAGCTTTTATTCTTCTCCCCTTGTGCCTCACTCTTTTGTTATTTTGAACACACTCTTACATACTGACCTTTTTATTTGCATCCACTCACGCATAACTCCACTCCTGTACTTTACCCCTAGACACGGTTTTTGTTTAAATAAATTTCTTAAAACTTACTTTTGTTGTCATCTCCCTCATTATGTAATGGTAAATGAGCCTGCCGTTACATAATTTGGGGGCTTGTTCGGGAGTTTTAATTGGTTTGGATTATAGACTCAAGTGGTCTCAGGTGAGCCCATTTGTTTGGCTTAATTGCAGTCTCTGGTTAGGCAGAGTGCTCCAGCTGGGTATTGCCTTTCCTTCGGTGCACTGGTTATTATTTTGCCTTTGTTATTTTAGTTATTTGTTTTTGGGGGTAATCCTGGTCGGGAGTTATCTCTCTTGTCAGGGGCACGCTTCGAACAGTGTAACACTGTTGTGAGTTCAGCATTAGCCAGCCACCCCAAGGCCAGCAGGCTCCTGAAGACTAGCAAGGTTAGTTAGCTTCTGGGGCTAGGTAATTAGGTTACCAGAGGACTGTGTTTCATTTGCTGTAGGAATTTCGCTGGCGACCGGCTGATGGTCTCACCTGGAGTCATGTTGGGGTAAGTGGTTCATGCAGATGTGGTAAGTCTATCTTCTCTTCTCTTTATTTGTCAGTAGAATGTGTTCGCATTAATTGGCTACTTTTTGTGTGCAGAGTACCGCGTAGAACATTCATGGATCTATTTTTAGATCGACTGATGTTCTGTGTTTGGGTGATCTCTCGCTGCGCTTAATTAAGCTGTTTAAGTTGCAATTTGTGGAGGTTGGTGCCTTGTTTAGTGCATGTGTTGTGCTGTTTGCAACTTGTTAGTTTGTAGCCTTTTGTAAGGTGAGGTGTGCATGCTTAATTTTGTTTGCGTATGCTTTGATACTGCGACAAGTACGTTTGTGATTTATTCTGGTGTTTACCAGTTTCTGTGCATTACTTGCACGTTGAGTAATGGTAGCTTAATCATTATTGTGAGTGAAAGAAAAGTAGTAGTAGCTGAGATTTTTTTTTTCTGTGCCTCGTTTATTTGATTGCTTCTGGGTTAGGCATTTGTAAATTACACTGTGTTGAATTTGCACCTATTGGGGAGAGTAGGGAGCTGTTCTCACAGTTAGTTGTGGCCTGTTATAAATTAGTCTAGTCAACAATGGGGCCTGTTGAAAATTTTTGTGCCAGTCCGTCTGAAGACTTGTTGGCAATAATAACAAAAGTACAGCTGTGTGAAGTGGTAGAATATTATGAACTTCAGATTACATCACAGGAGAGAAGTTTAAAGGAGTCATTGTTTTTGTCAGTTAGAGGTCAGTTACAGGAGAAAGGTGTGTTAGTGGTAGGTGAAATGACAACTACATCTGAACTGCAGAGACAGTTAGATGAACCTAAGGTTGAGAGCGAGGATGGAACTTTCAAAGTGAAACAACTAGAGTTTCAGAGGGATGTGGAGCTGAGGAAACTCGAGTTTCAGGTGCAGCTGAAGCGCTTGGAGTTGGAGTGTGAGGAACGTGATAAAGAGCGAGAACAACGTGATAAAGAGCAAGAACATGCCTTGGCCATGCGAAGGCTAGAGTTGGAGCTTGGTTCACGTGAGCCCACACCACCCACAGGTGATTCTGTTAGTCCTCAGCAACCCAAGTTTGATGTTGCTAAAAATATACGGCTTGTTCCACCCTTCTCTGAGGAGGATGTGGATAGATACTTTACTCACTTTGAAAGGGTAGCAACCACACTTGGCTGGCCCAAAGAGGTATGGCCTCTCTTACTGCAGTGTCTTCATTGGTAAGGCACAGGAGGTTTTTCTGCGTTAGCTGTTGAGCAGGCAAAGGATTACGATATGGTTAGGAAGACAATTTTGTATGCTTATGAGTTGGTCCCTGAGGCTTATCGCCAACGCTTTAGGAACACAAAGAAGTTAGAGCAGCAGGCTTTCGTAGAATTTGCACGAAAAAAAGAAACACTGTTTGATCGATGGTGCAGTGCGCTGAAAGTAGTGTCCAAAGAAGACCTGAGACAGATGGTTCTCTTGGAGGATTTTAAAAACTGTCTGCCTGACACTGTGGCTACTTACCTGAATGAGCAGGAGGTGCTTAAATTAGAGGAAGCTGCTGTCCTTGCTGACAAATACGTGCTGACGCACAAGCGTGTTCCTGATGGCCGCTGGGGTAGCCAGCCGAGCAAATACCGATACTCTTTTAGGAATAAACAGCCTGCTGGTGGGGATAATGTGCAGCATGCATCTTCCTCTGATACCACCATGTCTTCCTCTAACGTTACTCGCCCCCCTTCCCCTAGTAAAGCGACAGTCACATGCTTTTACTGTAAGAGGGTAGGGCATAAGGCAAATGATTGTGCAGCTCGCAACAAAAAGAACAAGAGTGCCAAAGGCTTTGGCTTGGTGACTTCTTGTGGGATGGGTCAGTCTGTTGGTGCCATGAGTGTTGGGTCTACTGTTGCTACTGAAGTAGGAGAATGTATTGATGTTGACTATACCCCCTTTGTTACTGATGGTTTGGTATCTTTGCCGGGTGAGTCACATCGTGTGCCAGTGCGCATACTGAGAGATACTGGAGCAGCTCAATCTTTTATATTGGCTGATGTTTTGCCTCTTTCTGAAAGTAGTGCCACAGGTGCACATGTTCTAGTAAGGGGTTTTGAAATGACGTTCATGCAGGTGCCTCTACACACAGTTCACTTGTCTTCTCGGCTAGTCACCGGTGATGATGTGGTGGGAGTGTGTCAGTGTCTCCCTGTATCCGGTGTTTCATTTATTTTGGGTAATGATTTAGCTGGGGGGAAAGTTTGGGATTCTACTGATGCTGTCTCTCTACCTATCGTTAAGCCCATTTGTCTGCTTGAAGAAAAGTTGCCAGTTATGTCTGACCCAAGTCCACTAGGTAACCTAGATTTGTTTCCAGCATGTGCTGTTACTCGCGCCATGGTAAAACGTGGTATCAATGCTGATATTGTGCCTTTAGAGAATACATTTCTTACTTCACCTGGTGTTGTAGATGGTACTTCCTCTGATCTGCCTGTAGGGGAGCTAGCAACTACTTCTGTTGGAAGTGATGACTCTGAGGAGGAAACTAAGGTTGAGAAGGTAGACCCTCCTTTAGAAGTCGCTGATGGTGAGTTTACACCTGCTATCCTACATGACAAGCTTGATGTCTCTTTGCCTGATTTGTTTAAGGTTTCACGTGAGGAATTGATAAAGGAGCAGGCCATTGATTCTTCTTTAAAACCTTTGTTTGTGATGGCATCTGAGCAGGCCCAGTATAATAACTCCCTTTATTTTCTGCAGGATAGACTGTTGTATAGGAGATATGTGTTTAGGCAAAACATCTACTCTGAAACATTTTTGCAAGTGGTTGTTCCATCGAAATTTCGGAAGGCAATTCTAGATCTAGGCCACAGTGGTGTAGCTGGACATACTGGGGTCAGAAAGACCTATGATAGGATTATGCATAGGTTCTTTTGGCCAAAAATGCAAAAAGATGTGTCTGTTTATGTAAAGTCATGCCATGTGTGTCAACTAACTGGTAAACCTAACCAACGGATTCCTGTTGCGCCATTGCAGTCCATTCCAGTAGTGTCAACTCCTTTTGAACACCTTATTGTTGATTGTGTTGGCCCATTACCCCGCTCTAAGGCGGGGCATAGTTTCCTTTTGACGGTGATGTGTCAATCCACTCGGTATCCGGCAGCATACCCATTGATCAATCACTGCCAAGTCGGTATTAAAGGCTCTGAGTAACTTCATGTCCACATTCGGAATTCCAAAGGTCATTCAGAGTGACCAAGGGTCCAATTTCATGTCTAAACAGTTCAAAAGGGCATTGCAACAATTGAAAGCGAGACATAATATATCCAGTGCTTACCATCCCCAGAGTCAGGGGGCCCTAGAATGATTCCACCAGACTCTGAAGTCCCTCCTCCGGTCCTACTGTGTAGAACTTGGGTCTGATTGGGAAGAGGGTTTACCCTGGCTACTGCTAGCCATCAGGGAGGTAGTTCAAGAAAGTCTGGGCTTCAGCCCAAATGATCTGGTATTTGGACATATGGTTAGAGGCCCAACTGCAGTTCTGGCAGATGAGTGGAGTGTGGATAAGGTTCCTGTTAATGTTCAGGATTGTTAGTGGGTTTCGCTACCGCCTTTATGAGGCTAGGGCTGCTGCGAGACATAAGCTTGAGAAAGCTCAGTCAAAAATGAAGCGACTTTTCAATCGCAAGGCAGAGCAGCGTACTTTTACTCCAGGTGATAAGGTCCTTGCACTTTTGCCTCTCTTGAGTAGCCCATTTCAAGCTAAATTTAATGGTCCATATGAGGTTGTAAAATGTCTGTCAGACAGTAACTATCTCTTGAGCACACCAGATCGTCGGAAGAAGGTGCAAGTTTGCCACATCAAACTTTTGAAGCCTTATCTTAATTTGTTGGCACCTACACCTGTTAGTTTGGTTTCCACCATGCCCGTAGTGGACTCTACTGGTGTTGCACTTGGGCCTTCTATGGTGGCTACTTCTATGGTTTTGTATCCTGTTAGTGAGGAGTTGGATAAGGGGGTTAGGGGCCCATCACAGGCAGTGGTGGTGGGTCGCCTACGGAACTCAGAGTTTCTAGCAGACTTGCCCTCATACCTCTCTCATCTGACTGAGTTGGAAAGAGCAGATGTTATTGAGTTGATTAAGTCTTTTTCCTGATGTTCCATCTCGTACCTCTGTTATCGAGCATAATATTGATGTGTGTGGTGTGCAGCCCATTAAACAACATGCATATAGGGTCAATCCTACGAAGAGGGGACTGCTACAACAAGAAGTTGACTACCTGTTGGTGCATGACCTTGCTGAGCCAAGTTTTAGTGCATGGAGCTCTCCCTGCCTGCTAGTAAACAAGCCTGATGGGAGTTATCGCTTCTGCACTGACTATAGATGCCTTGATGCAGTTACTAAACCTGATTGTTACCCCTTACCACACTGTGATGACTGTATAGACCGTGTTGGGTCCGCTAAATTTGTTAGTAAGTTTGATCTTCTAAAGGAATACTGGCAGGTCCCATTGACATCTAGGGCTAAAGAGTTATCTGCTTTTGTAACCCCAGATAATTTCCTGCAGTATCGTGTCATGCCCTTTGGGGTTAGGAATGCTCCTGCTACCTTCCAACGACTCATTAATCGAGTCTTGGCAGGGATGCGTGGGTGTGACGCATATTTAGATGACGTCATTCTATACAGTAGCAATTGGTCCAGTCATATTGATCAAATCAAAGAACTTTTTCTCAACTGGCTGCAGCTAATTTAACAGTAAATCTTGCTAAGTGCGAGTTTGGCAAGGCTAGTGTTACCTATCTTGGTAAGGTGGTGGGTGGAGGTGAAGTCCGGCCTGTAAGGGCCAAAGTTGAAGCAGTTTGTAGTTTCCCTGTGCCTGGAGACCATCGAGCACTCCGAAGATTTCTTGGGATGGCAGGATATTACAGGGCGTTTTGTAAAAATTTTGCATCTGTAGTGTTGCCTCTGACAAACTTGCTTAGCTCCAAAGTTCCATTTCACTGGACTGACAAGTGTCAGGATGCCTTTGACAATGTAAAGGCTTTGCTTGTGTCTGCTCCGGTACTTTTGGCCCCAAATTTTGATTGCCCGTTCAGTGTTGCTGTTGACGCCAGTGAGAGTGGTGCTGGGGCTGTGCTGTTACAGCTGGGTTCTGATGGTGTTGAACACCCAGTGGGGTACTTCAGTAAAAAGTTCAACCGACATCAACAGGTGTATTCCACTGTAGAGAGGGAAGCGCTGGCCTTAATTCTAGCTGTTCAGCATTTCGAAGTTTATTTAGGCTCATCCTCGAGACCCATTGAGGTATATACGGATCACAATCCCCTAGTCTTTATTGACCGTATGCGCAATCAAAACCAACGCGTTATGCATTGGAGCTTGATTTTACAGCAATATCCACTTAAAATTTTACATATTAGGGGAAAGGATAATGTTGTAGCAGATGCGCTATCTAGAGCCTAATGTGTGTGTTTTTCTCTCCATTAATATAACATTGGTGTTTTTTTTTTTTTGTCTTGTTCACTTTGCTTTTGTAGTCCTAGGGCCCAGGATCTACAAGTTGCTGTTTTGGTGATGGACTCTGGTAAGGGGTAGTTGGCCTGATGACTGGAGTTTGAGGTTTACTAGGGCAAACCTCTTTTTAGTAAGGGAGGTGTTACGCCCATCTATGCCCCCTTCAGGCCCAGCACTGTCCGTGCACGGGCAGGGCTGGGTCCTGGTACCTGATTACCTAATTAGGTACACCTGTAATGCCAGCTGGGGCTATAAAGGGGCTGGCGCCTATGGCCTCAGGAGGCTCTCTCTCTCTGTCAACTGGCACTACTTGCTTGCTCTCTCTCTCTCTCTCTCTCTCTCTCTCTCTCTCTGTCCTCAGCTTTTACTCTTCTCCCTTTGTGCCTCACTCTTTTATTTTGAACACAATCTTACATACTGACCTTTTTATTTGCATCCACTCACGCATAACCCCACTCCTGCACTTTACCCCTAGACACGGTTTTTGTTTAAATAAATTTCTTAAAACTTACTTTTGTTGTCGTCTCCCTCATTATGTGATGGTAAATGAGCCTGCCGTTACACCAGGAAAACGCAAAGTCTTGGAAACTGAAATTAAATACCTGATTGATGATAACCTTGCTGTACCTTCCTTTTTGGAGTGGGCGTCTCCGTGCATCCTGGTAGAGAAGCCCGACAAAACGGTTAGATTCTGCACAGGCTTTAGAAAAGTGAATAGTGTCATCAAAGGAGATGGTTTTCCTTTGCCTCGTATTGAGGATTGTGTGGATTCGGTGGGCTCTGCCAGGTTTGTAATGAAACTTGATCTCTTGAAGGGATATTGGCAGGTGCCGTTAACACCAAGGGCCAGGGAAATATCATCCTTTATCACCCCGTTTGAATTATATTCTTACACTGTTATGAGTTTCGGTCTGAGAAATGCGCCCGCCACGTTTCAGCGGCTTATGAATCGGGTAATTTTGGGGTTAGAGGGCTGTGCTGTTTATTTGGACGATTTAATTTTGGTCAGTGACACTTGGGAATTACATCTGCAGAGGCTCAAATCAGTGTTTGATCGCTTGATCGAGGCGCAGTTGACGGTGAACTTAACCAAATGTGAATTTGCCAGAGGGACCGTGACTTACCTTGGCAAAGTTGTTGGCAAGGGTGAAGTGCGCCCTATTGATGCTAAAATTATGGCTATTCAACAGTACCCACCCCCAATTACAAAAAAAGATTTGCAGAGATTTTTGGGTTTAGTGGGGTTTTACAGATGTTTTTGTAAGAATCTTGCCACCGTGGTAGCACCATTGACTAATCTTTTGAGGGATGGAGAAAAATGTGTGGACTTCTGGCTGTCAAATGGCTTTTGAAAATGTCAAGTCAATTCTCTGTTCTGCTCCTGTTCTGTCTGCCCCACGTTTTGATAAGCCTTTTGCATTACAGGTTGATGCCAGCAACGTCGGAGCAGGCGCTGTTCTGATGCAGGTTGATGAGCATGGCATTTACCATCCTGTGTGTTTCTTTTCCAAAAAATTCTGTTCCTACCAGCTTCACTATTCTGTGGTTGAGACACTGGCGCTAATATGGGCTTTGCAACATTTTTCCGTTTACATCAATTCCGTAGTAGCTTTGACCGTTTATTCAGATCATAACCCTTTAGTCTTTTTAAATTCACTGAAGTGTCCAAATCAGCGTTTAGTGTGGTGGTCTCTGTTTTTAGTCATACTGCTTGGACATAAGACATATCAAAGGGTCTGAAAACATTGTGACCGATGCGTTATCCCGTGCATGATCTACTGTTGTTTTTGCGCTCTCTCTGTCTCTGTGTCTCTCTGTCTCTTCTACTCATGGGATTGGAGGGGGGAGAAGATGACCATTTTTTTTTTGTCTTAGGAAACTATGGGAAAAAAAACCTACGATCCAGAGGGCTTTGCGTTTTTTGAAAGGGGGGGGGGGGGGGCGTGTGACGACCATACGGTCTATGGTGACGACTGCGAGTGCTCCTGGGCACGGCTGCACTGATTGCCACCTGGCGGGATGAGCTCACCTGTGCCCTTATTTATTGGACTTCCCTCAGTTGTTAGTTGCCCGTGAGCATTAGGCTTCACGTTGGCCGCTTGTTGTATGCGTTTGGTTTTCTGTGATGGTGAACTTGCAAGTGTTTTAATAAAAGACCCATGGTATTTTGAATTTGGTTTTTGGGTATTTTTTTTGGTGTTACGTTTTTGAGCCGCACGTAACAGGAACCATGATTACAGGTCTTTTGCTGATTGGATTAGGCATTGCCCTGGTTTATCGAGGAAATCAGAAAACGGTGACAGCTGTCCAAAGCCCCATAAAGCTGTCCGACATGATTGAAGTGGTGGGCAGAGCTGTTGGCACTCAGACTGTGGCTATTCAGAACTTGAACCGCAACATGGATAACATCATGGAGAAGCTTTTGGCTTTGCAAAGGAAAATGGATCGATTCGGAGACCAGAATGGACAAACAGAGTAGTAGACAAACAGACTCATTAACTATCATCAGTAGTACATTCCAGACTGTTCTCATCATGACAAGATCCTGAGAAAGTCCTGTCTCAAAGAGCAGCACAATGACATTGTATGGTCTTCTGAAATGAGGCACTCATTCTGTTATCTGAAACAGTTTCTCACATCAGCTCCAGCACTGGGTCTGCCTGACTACAATCTACCATTCCACCTGTATGTCTCGGAGGACAGAGTTACCACAGTGGGGGTTCTGGCCCAAGAACATGGCAGAGATTATCATCCTGTAGCTTGTCTATCAAAAATGCTGGACCCTGTGGTCCAAGGTACAGTATGCCCATGTATTTGAGTGCTGTTGCAGCCTCTGTGTTTATGTTTACTGATGCTGAAAAACTAGTACTGTTTCACCCTCTGATTTTACATACATCACATCAGGTATGCTTGAGTTTAAACAATATTCAGACACAACATATGACTGCTCAGTGGCGTTCTTATGAGTCTATTCTGTGTGCCACCCAAAACTTGTCTATCAAGCCTATCATGTCAACTAATACCCCAGCTCTTTTGTTACACTGCCTGTTGTCTTCCTGAAGGTCCAGCCCAGATCCAGCATGGTTGGAACATGACCGTCTAGATGAAATTACCTCCATCTCGTCGCTGAGGTCTGATATGTCTTGAACTCCCTTTGAGCATGGTGTGCACATGTTTGTTGATGGCTCTTGTTCAAAACTCAGTGATTTAGTTTTTCTGTGTGGATATTCTGTTTGTTCTACTGATTCCTGTTATGCCTTTGGGGTAGTTTATGATTTTGGGAAACATGATTCTGGTACTCACACAGCTTTAACGCCACTGATCTTAAAGTGCATATTCTGGACCAATTTCGTTTTTTTTTTTTAATATGAAAGTATGTCCCTTTACACACTCATCCAGAAGGGTAATTTTGCACAAGGCCATCTGTCTACAGCAGATAAAAATAAAATAACAAAATGCGTCTGGAAAAATCCCAAGGGAGTCTGGAGCCAGATTCGTGACATTACCTGCGGAAGCGCCAGCAGGCTGCGCGAGCTTGCACAGTTTCAGTGCACAGCCTGTGTAGACCAAGCGCTCCCATTTCTCTCTCATTGTCTGGTCTTTTGGAAAACAATGAGTACTAATCCCATCAAGATTGGTGTTGCTATACCCTCCTATGATACATCTGTTAACCATTTTAATAATTACGTGATAACATTGAAGAAATTTGCAGAAAACCACCAGGTCGTTTTCTCATAAACAAACCAGTGCTGACGTAGGATTTAGAGGGAGGTGTCCCGCATGTGACGTCACGAAAATCAATGTTTCCTGGGAAATCCAAATGGCAAGTTTTTTCAGAGGCGAACCAATTCGCCTCAAATGGCTTGATTTCAACTGAATTTTTTTGGTATTGCGCAAGGTAAAAAAATTGCGCAAAATGTGACAGATATTTGACCAAAGTTTAATATAAAATAGGAGAATTACATGGATCTTGCTCCTGAATTTACCTGTGATTTGCACTTTAAGGCTATGTCACACGCCTCTCTTGTCACAGATCTTTTGGAAGCATGTTCTCTGCCTAAACAACTGTTCATTGTCAGAACTAAAGGTCCTGACTCTGATGACTCTTCCGAGGCCTGTGGGAAATGCTTAGCAGACCAAGTTGCTAAATGAGAAGCCAAAGAGGGAAAATCTTATTTCTGAATCACCCATTTATTCTGTGTTTTCTCAGTTTTCTTTGTCTCATGACAGACTAGATATAACTTTTCTACAGACTCGGGCTACTGAGACGGACTTGATCTTCTACTGTCCATCCTTTGTGAATTTAGAATAACTCCCAATTTGAGATCCAAATTGTTTCTTTTTGAGGTAATTATGGGAAGACCATTCACAATCCCTTGTACTAAAAGTAACCCTGGTGTTTTATTTACAGGTGATCTAGACATGATTGTCAGTGATTACTTAAGCTTTGATTGAGAAATTGAACAGTGTACATGGTGATGTCTCTGTGTCTCTCCCTCTGCCCACAGAAAAGCAGACTCACCCATTTCTTCCAGGTGATTGATTATTAGTGAACAGCTGATGAGAACTAGCCTGGGCCCGCCCATCCTAAGTGTGACGCAACACGGGGGGGCTGAACTCGCAGAGCTTTGAAGTTGCGTTAGCCAGACTAGACGAGAACAGCTGTTCACTAACTCCCAGCCACAGTGGATACACGCAAGTCATCTGGAAAAGGTGTCCATCATCACTACCTCTTCTTGTCTCACCCAAAAAGATAGGAACAATTCAGCAATCAAGAAGTCCTTAGGGGACCTCTCCTTATCTCACCTTTTCACATACACGTATAGTAATTTGTGTATTAGAAAAATCAGTCATGCACGGCTGATATGATGGCATGACTTGTGAATGCTACCGATATAGCCATACCATTGGAAGACCTCAAACTTAAAGGCAAGGAAAGTCCAGTCTGAGCAGGCATGCATCAGATCCTTTCAGGATCTAAGAGGGCATTGATAGAGAGATCTGTTTGGCATGCTTGCAACTGGTACAGGTTAGTCTGATTTGCTACTTATTTTGGCTAGTTCTAGTTAAATCCTTGAAACTTATTTTTGCTCACACATCTGCTCTCTTTTTCCATAAGGCTATCCTGACCAGCGATGTCATGCTTCATCACTCATTGATGTTATTCTCACTCTCTCTCACACACACACACACACACACACACACACACACACACACACACACACCTCAGCTTCTTAAATCCCATCTTCCAATCATTTAGCTACAGCACATTCTTAAATGTGGATATATACTTATGTTTGTCCTACAATAAACTGAGAAACATCTCTGAACAGCTGTGTCTAGTCAGTGACTGTTGCTCCCAGATGTCCGTGAGGTTGAATCTCTGAGGCAGCACAGATCTACATTCCTAGATCCTACCTTGTCAATTCAACCTCCTTCAGTACAGACAGATTAAAACCTATCAGCCATAGAGGGAGGAAACATGGGACTAATTTCAGTATCGCAGGCCATAAAAGATGCACACTACACGCACTTATGTTGCATTCGACTCACCTCAGAAGTGATAATCCCAAGTTGAAATTGTCATTTTCATCTTTAGCACATTCAGCATATGAAGTAAAAAACCAACATGGATGCCTCCTTAAAACTAGCCAGCTAACTGTTGCAAGTGATGGATATTTTCCTCCTCAAACAGTGTCAATATACAGTCAACGTTATACATTTCACTAAAGAATATGTCTGTATGGTGATTGAGCTAAAGCAAATACTTTTATATACATTCACAACTCATTTCAAGGTAAGAAGTTCTACTTTGTTTACTTCTGATGCTGTGCAAATCCACGTTGATTTGACATCACTCAGGAAATGACATCATTTCCTGGATGGAGGTTGGGAATTCCAAGTTGAATGCAGCATTACTAAACTGTACATGCTGAGGCTACCAAGTGGTGTAACAGAAAATGTTTCACCCTATCAAGAGATCAGAGTCAAATCCTGAGGATGCCACCACAGCCACCCATGGCCAGGAACCAAGGGAGCAAAAACTGGCCATGCTCTCTGGGTGGAAGGGATGGCATTCTCCATCCCCTGTCAGTCACAGTAACACTAGCCAATCACAGGCAGCTGTGGGCTCTTATATGCAGAAGAAAGAACATACCGGTAGCTCTTTTATCCAAATGTGTTACACTGTCCTGTAATGCAGCATGAACAGCAGTCTGAAAAGATGAAGAGCAAAGTAAGCATGTGTTAACCTTTACCCTCTCAGGGTGGTAGGTATTGTATGATGGGGAAAGCTGGCTGGTGGGTGGGAATTGGCAGGTGTTCAAATTGTGGAGAAAAATACGGAAAAAGAAAAGTAAAATTAAGGGGGCTTAACCTTCTAAAAGGGTTCAAGTTTCTGATAGGGAAACACTCTGGTCATGGGTTCTACAAAGAAACTTTAAGAGGGCCCCTCTTAGAACTCTTCAAAGTTAACGTTAAAACAGTGGATATAGTAGCAAATGCCCAACAAAGTGTCCTGGTATCAGGAAGTCCAGAGTCCATTATGTTACAATTTACAGTTTGCCATAATTTACAATCAGAAATATAAAAACGCTTTGTTGTTGCAAAGGGTTCCTTACACCTCAGTTATTCTTTCAAATTCCTTTAACTAGCCACAACTTATGGAATCCATGACAACTAGATTCTCTTGTTAAGTGTCCCATCATTACTTATTACACCTTCATACTTTGTACAAAAAAGGTTACTAGATAATCTTTGTAAATGCTTTCCATAGAGGTTCTACTTGGACCTTTTTCCAAAATCCTAGAACCTTCTTTTGTGGGGTTCTATGCAAAGCACCCTAGAAGGGGTATAGCACCCCCTCCCCCCATTTTTTTTAAAGAGTGTAGTATTACAATTGGCTTACAGATGTAATTGAAATTTCAATCAGATCCATGTTTGAGGTGTTTCAGTCTAAGAAAATAATACTTGTTTAACAGCCAATCAGAGGGAGTATGAAGGATAAGTGTACATGACAAATTGGATTCTAGCATAGCCCGTTGTAAAACTAACTTCTTATCAACTTTTCCATTATCTGATTTTTTTTTTTTTTGTCATCACAGTGCTGTTTGCTAATTTCTTTTCCAATAAAGCAGGTGAGCCTCAATAATTGCTTCTTGGTATTACATTTTAGCTCCTTTTTTATTTGAACATAGCTTTAGTCCTGTAGATCCTAGATAACAGGTGTCTCACACACATTGGCATGATGAGCCTGCTATTAATTCCCACATCCCTTTAGGCCCATTGTAAAGCCAGCATGCTAACTGTCTGTGCATTGTTATATCAGCAAGCTGTTACTAAGACAGCAAACAAGGCAACTATAACTACACATACTTTTCCTTGGCTCAAATTGAGCTTGGTTGTGCAGAAATTATCATCTTTTTTTTTTTTTAATTTACACATGTCATATGCCTTGTCAGAGGTGATGATTCCATTAACAATCAAAATCCACACATTCCACAGAAAAAAAGCATGTCTGTCAGCACAATAATGATGTTGTTTATGTACCACTTGGTGTGTGTCTGAGGCACCTGGCACAAGTGCAAGTAACACACGTATAAAATCACTCATCGTCACAAGATGGTCGTTCCTCAGCAGGATTTGGCTCTCGTATGTCACATCTTAAAAACTTGGAGTCGACCCCCAGAATTTGGTAAATGTGATCCTGTTTGCACAGTGAAGGTAGTGGTGTTGTGTTTCAGCTGCTGTGTGATGCGAGTGGGGCGAAGAGAGGGTCAGCACGAGCAGCATGTGAATGTTGTAGGAAGCCCCCGAGAGCCCATTTTCAAACAAAGATGTCCAGCTTCTACGTCTACCCCTCCCTGTGTAATGTGAAGCAGCTGCGGCTTCACTTTGCGTGATACACCGAGACTCCAATTAATGGGGAGGAGGACATGTTGACCTACAAAAGAGAGGAGCACAACAAACTCTGTAACTACAAACAGGTTTTGCCTTTACAAATGAAAAATAAAATAACACTCCTCTCTAGGGAAGGAGATATAGACGGCATGAAATAAGAGAAGAACTGCGACCTCTTTGCCTCTTGTCACTTCACACTGGCTCCCATAATCCACTTCCCTTTTTTAAGAGGTGTTGCTGTTGTCATCTCTTCATCCAGGGAGACATCGCATACCAGCTCAAACAGTTGCTGTCTCCATACATATTTTTGCGTCTGCCTGATTGAACATCTGAGAATCGGATTACAACGTCCCGAATTTTGTGTCAGTGAAGTATGCATGTATAAAAGATTTATTAAATAATATCTGTACACAGAGAGCTAGAAAAGAAAAAAAATCAAATAAACAGACAGTTTGATTCTGTTTCCAAACCATACCCAAAAGATTACGTATGAATGTAACATCATGTGGAACATACTGAAATATTTTGTGCTCACAGCACAATTTAATGAGCTTCAGTACCTTTTAACAAAAAAAAAAAAATGCAATCCTTATCTCCACTTTAATAGATCTGTTCAATATTACTTGAACTGTGGTGATTTGTAAAACCTGGATTTATTCAAGCATTTCTTGTAAACAAATTATTATCTGATCATTCACTTAAAGCAAACATGTCAAGTCTGGCTTTAGATTTATGCTCAGTACACTAAGCAGGATTTGTTCTGCAGTAGGGTTGGAACCATTAGTTATAACTGTGCTTGTGATTTTCCTCACTGGGTGAGTTTTGACACAGTTATCCATTTGCTTAACATCAAGCATTAATGTTTATTCACATTGGTGCATTAAACTACCAGTCATGCGTATTTGAAATCTTAAGAGTACTAAGGTGTAATCATAAGCCCTGTTTGACAGGACTAGTTCCTCTGGGTGGTGACTGTAATCATTTTTATTTTATTTTTTACATGATAAAGCTCTTGCATCGGATGGAAATTAAATTAGTGCAGGCAAGATGAGTTTATGAACAGATCAGTGAACCCTGAAAACTGCATTTTGGTTATGGGATGATGATTAAGGATACATTGATACCACTGCTGATTTTAATTTTTTTAAAAATCGACACGTTTCATGATATTGTGGCATGTGAATATAAAGTGGCTTTACCCCTGTAACTGACATTATTTTAATTGTTTTTATTCACAATCTTTTGATTGATTTTACTTTCTTCTGTTAATGGGCTTCCAGTGTAGAGAGTAAGGAGGCAACGTTACATGACCCATGCTAATCAAGACTCCTCCTAAAAATTCATGTTTTCATGATTCAGGATGTAGATGTGCATATTAGGTGAATAAATAAGGTGAGTAGCAGCAGTCAAAAAAACTTTTATATTTTCCCCCAATGGATCATATTGCATCTGTCTGAAAAATCACCAACATGTCAACCTGGATAGGACTAAAATGATCAAATCACCACAGAGTTATTAAAAACAGTACACAATTTGGTATATGGCCAATCTGGATGGAAATAAAATCAAAGATAAGCAACTCAAATAATGTAATTACTCCAAAGCACCATTTAAATCCAACTACAACCAAATACAGTACCAGTCAAATGTTTGGACATACCTTCTAATTCAATGTGTTTTTTTTTAAATTAATTAAGACACTTCATGTCTGAAAGTAATGATGGATTATCATTTCTCTTTACTTAGTTGAGTGGTTCTTGACATAATATGGATTACTACAGTTGTGGAATAGGGCAAGTTACTATAGTTTTATTATTTACTATTTACTGTTTGATGATCTCAAACATATTGAGTATGCAAGAAAGAAGCTTTTTTGTTTACCACATAATTCCATGTAGGTTCCATATGTTATTTCATAGTTTTGATGCCTTATGAATTGTTCTATGATGTAAAAAATAGTCAAAATATAGAAAAATCTGAGTGTGTCCAAACTTTAGGCTGGTACTATATATCTTTATTCTACATTTAAATAAATTATTTTTCCCCATAATTTGTATTAATAATTGTGACCAATAATCAAGGTTATCCTGACAGTTATCTGTATAAAGGTCAGAATATTGGTGTACCATGGCTTATCGCTGCCTGTAACTGATATGTTCATCCACTTATTAGCAAATAAACATCACTATTACCAAAGCAGAGGCCTCCTTAATGCTAACCCCTCCACCCCACTCTTAAATAATTAACCCAGTCAAACCAATCTTCCTATCTTCCCATCATTATGACTCCATAGGTCAGAGTTAAACTCTTCCAGCTCTGAACACTGTTTATGATGCAACACTCACCTCAGTTTTATCTCCTTCAGCAGGGCTGAAGGATGTATCAAGAGAAGTCTGTGGGTGCTGATGAATCAGCTAAAGTTGGCCATGACATTCTTGTGATTGGAGCAGATGCACAGCAGCGATATGGCTGCTAGAAATGTTTAGACCTGTTTTTTAAAGCCTGCAACAAAATGTATCTTAGCATGAGAAAATATATTGAATATATTCACATTTATCAAATATTTTGTGTATGATTAAACAAATATATTATCAGAGATTATCTATCATCTTGTTTTGTCAGCTGTTTTTATATATATATATATATATATATATATATATATATATATATATATATAAGAAAATAACCAAATTATCAGCCAGTAGAACAAAACTGGGTGACACGGTGGTGCAGTGTTTAGCACTATTGCCTCATAGCAAGAAGGTTCTGCATTCGAACCTCATGGCTGATGGGGGCCTTTCTATGTGGAGTTTGCATATTCTTCCTGTGTCTGTGTAGGTTTGCTCCGGGTGCTCCAGTTTCCCCCACTAAGTTAACTGGGTTTCCCCCACTAGGCTACTCTAAATTTCCCATAGGTGTGAATAGTTGAGAGGAGAAAACCTCTATTAATAATTCAGTAGAAGGCAATGAGAAACCATGACTGTGATTCTTCCCTTAAAAACTTTGTGGCTACATCACTGCAGTGACATGCCAAATAGGTAGAGAGATAAAACAAAACTAGATGGTGCAGTCCCGATAGGTCTATGGTGGGACTGTGAGCATGTCCATACGGCCTGCAGTAAATGAGTTTGACAGCCAGCTCAGTGGGCTGCAAGCAGCCTCCCCCACCCCACAGGTTACAGCCAGGGTGCCTGGGAACACCAGTGGAAAATACCCCCATTAACCACATGCCACTCTTTATATCGCCAGGATGTATGCTTCAGGATATGTACAATGCGTGCGTCTCAGCCATAGGTGTCATTGCTGTTGGAGACCTTCATCTGACACGCCACAAATTAGCAGCCATTAATGTTTTACTGAGGCTGAGCCATGAGTTAGGGTGACTAGAATTACTTTTAGATTAGTTTTAGTTACTCACGGGGTCATACACCAAAGTATGCTTAAAACATGCAGGAACTTGAGCACTTGTAGAGCTGCAGCTGCGTATATCTAGTCATTAGAAATTTATGTACTAAAACATTTTCACAAACAGCCGCCCAAATTGCAAATTGTGGCAGTGACTCAAACTAACCACACTACAGAGCTGCAGACACTCTTGATAATTAGGCGGCATGGCGCCCAGCCTCTCTTTCCCCTCCATACTGAGAGCTCCAAGTCTGGTAAGATTTCTCTGAACCCCCCATACCCCCTCCATCCTCTATTTCCTCTGTCTTTTGATGTTGGACCCTCCTCAGTTATTTAGCTCTCTTTTTGTTAGAGAGTAGGGTTGAGGACATTGGCTTTTAAGCCTCACTCGCCAAGGTAAACTTAATTTGTATTGTGTACATATGGTTAAAAGTGCCTCCCTTGTAAAAACGAAAGGGTGATGCCGTGGGCCAAATAGTGTGTGTGGAAATGAGCACGGCGTGCTTAAGCATTCCGGGTTGAAGCGTCGCAGCCCTGCTGTGCCCCAGCTGGAAGGTTCTTATCAAGGCCTAAATGAGTGGAGGTGAGAAAAGACAGAGCCAACGAGCAAGAGCAGGTCCACATTTTAGGATCGGGGGGTGGGCAAGAGGCAGCGAAAGGCAACTCTATCGCTTTTAAGAAGGTTGTGATGGAGAAGGAGCCCTTTGATGGGTGGTGGGGGGGTGAGAGGGTTCTTACTTTGTACATCAAGGGTGTCAACTAACCTGGGACTTGGCAGACTGAACAGTTCAGGACTATTTTAAAGAATGGAATTAAAAATGGATTTGCAAATAAGTTTTGAGGTTTTGATATATACTATCCTGTATCATAGAAAAAACATCATTTAACTTTAACCCCTGAGAGTCTCAGCTTATTATTCAGTTATTTCAGATAAAGAGTAAAATGCAGAGATTGATGGATTTACAGTACCAGTCATATATGTATCTATGTATGTTCTATATGTTATTTTATAGTTTTGATGTTTTCATCATTATTGATCTACAATGTAGAAAATAGTTAAAATAAAGAAAAGCTTATAATTAAGTAGGCGCGTCCAAACTCTTGACTGGTACTGTAGTTTTGGACATGCTGACAGCCCCAGTGAGGCCAGGTTTGTACTTGCTTTTAATTATACATATCCTAGATAACTGCTACATTGCTTGTGCATGCCCATAAAAATTACTATGACATATGCACATAATATAATGATGTAAAACATAAGGTTAGATTTGTACAAAATGATAAACACCTTGTTTTAGCAGTGAGAATGGCTTAAAGACCTGTTACACTACAGTATGTACACTGGCAGCATTGCCACTGTTCTTGCCTTTACTTTTATTTCCTGCCATCTTTATTTATGCTGTTTATCAGAGGAAATGTTCAGCAGCTTTATTTCAGACTTGGAGCAATTCCATCATTTGCAGGCAGGGTCATAACTAGAACAAAAAGTTTCGTGATGACCTCAGTGCAAAACTATAACACACACGTCAAATATACCACAATGTCAAATGTATACTACAGCAATTGCTAATTTCTGATCTTTCTTGTGTTATAGTTCTGTTCTTACATAAACTGCTTTTAGTCACCTTAGACGGTTTAATTTTATTGAGTTGAATGCAGTATTTTAGTTTACCATTTTCTCTCTCATTCTGTGCTGGTCCTTTTTTTTCTCTCTTGCTTTTGCAACAGGATTAACAAATAGAACTCGAAGCCAGTGGCATCAGTGGGGATGCCTCTGTCACAACAAGCCTAGTCCAGAACTACCCTTAAAATATACTTTTAACAGGATGGAAGCTACTGAGGAAAAAAAAAAATATTTCAGACTTTTAACCCTGCTGCGACCTTGACCCTGTTTGGATCAATAACGGATCAGTTCCTAATCTGTTCATCTACTGGTTAAAATGATAATTACATATAAATCCTACAACCATTCAACCACTCGTTCTTGAGATCATGCTGATGAGGCTCTTGGGCAGATGCACGGACAGATGGATGGATGGAAAAAAAATTGTATAGGAGACTTGAGTTCTGTTATTGTTAAAGTCTGTGTAGAATCCTTAAGCATGCTCCTCATCTGCTCTATAGTCAGTTGAGAATCAGTCATCACTGTTGATTGATTGGGTAGTATTGGAATGCAGGGATTTTTTTGGCATAGTAGACTACATTCTGCCATGACATTTTCAAGATATCACTGTTTCCATTTGTAATTTGACAACTGGATATCCTACATGGGAAGTGCAAAAAAAAAAAAAAATCTGAATCTACTGTGGACTTCAGGCTCCTCATAGCTAGTGACAGCCATGTTTGTATCCACGGGCGCAGATAGAGGGGGGGACGGGGGGATTCGTCTTACCCAGATTTAAATTCACCTTGTTCGTTCCCCCCCACTTATAGGGAGGAAAAAATGTCTATGCTGTCTTTCTTTGCATAAGGCAAACCTCACGGAAAAATCAAAAGACAAATTACCATTCGGTTTATTGAGGTGCACAGCAGTATATACATAGTTGCAACTGCGCAGACTGCACGGGTTGCGAGCTCGAGCTTGGTTGCTATGGTTACCCACAACAAGTTTGACAGGCATATCGGGGACAGCGCCTCCTAGTTCAGGACCCCAACACGGCATGATGAAGGGTGCCAAAAGGCAGAAAATGATTGCATCGTTTAAAAAAAAAAACGACTGTAAGTAAACTGTGCCTTACTTTATCATATCACCTTGCAATTTTTTGATAGTCTGTTCAAAGTAATGTCGTAGTGAAAGTAAAATCGTACAGAGTAGAGATGCCTTTCTGGTAGCCTCCTTCTTTCGGTGGTAGCCTGTAGATACAGTGCTCAGAAGGCAGTTTTAATGTTTAATCTGGTGTTCCCTGCCATAATTTCAGCAAGCATATTGTTTCATAAGGAAACTTTGCGAAGAGTTGTTGACTGACTGCCGCTCACGCAACACAGGCATAGTTAGAAAGTCAGGATGCACTGGTTTACACTTTACACACACACACACGTAGCCCAGCCTCTCGCTATGTTTAACAGTTGGAACTTAGCGGTTTTAAAACTAGTTTTACAGTTTTGCAATTTCTGTGCGTGATGATAATGTGTAAACTTTGGATTTCCATAGGCTATGTTAAAATGTTATCATTGTCCTGGCCTGCAGGTAGTTCCTGGTGATGGCAGTGAGGGAGGTGAAATAACATGTATACACACTACCGTTCAAAAGTTTGGGGTCACCCAGACAATTTTGTGTTTTCCATGAAAAGTCACACTTTTATTTACCACCATAAGTTGTAAAATGAATAGAAAATATAGTCAAGACATTTTTCTGGCCATTTTGAGCATTTAATCGACCCCACAAATGTGATGCTCCAGAAACTCAATCTGCTCAAAGGAAGGTCAGTTTTATAGCTTCTCTAAAGAGCTCAACTGTTTTCAGCTGTGCTAACATGATTGTACAAGGGTTTTCTAATCATCCATTAGCCTTCTGAGGCAATGAGCAAACACATTGTACCATTAGAACACTGGAGTGATAGTTGCTGGAAATGGGCCTCTATACACCTATGGAGATATTGCACCAAAAACCAGACATTTGCAGCTAGAATAGTCATTTACCACATTAGCAATGTATAGAGTGTATTTCTGATTAGTTTAAAGTGATCTTCATTGAAAAGAACAGTGCTTTTCTTTCAAAAATAAGGACATTTCAAAGTGACCCCAAACTTTTGAATGGTAGTACATACGCACGCACACACACACACACACACACACACATATATATATATATATATATATATATATATATATATATATATACACAGACACAAAATGGAATCATTTGCTGACAGCTCAGTCCCCCCCAGTTCAAAAATCCTATCTGCGCCCCTGTTTGTATCTATACCTCTGTTTATTGTTCTCCAGATTGGCCATATGTCTTTTTCTCCTGCTTTGCATTCCCATAATAATTTGAGCCCTATCCAGATTGACATGTTGACAAATTTAGAGGCAAATACAGCCTTTTGCATTGGAAATCTTTTTTTGACCACTGCTACCCTTTATATTTAGTGGAGTAGTGTGTGAATAATGAGATGAATATTTTGAAGGTGTCTTTCAACAACTTACTTGATGTGGCTCATATAACTTGGTATCTGTACTGCCTATACTGCGAGTCCATTAGCAGAAGAAAGAGAATAAAATCAATCAAGAGCATGATCATGAATGCTGAATACAATAGCAATTATAATATCAGCTACAGATATAAAGCCACTTTATATTTGCTGTATGACCGTGAGTTGACCTAGTGGTTAGCGTGTCCGCCTCTTGATTGGGAGATCGTGACTTCTGCTCACGGTCAAGTCATACCAAAGACCATCATAAAAATGGTACCTACTGCTGTCTGGCAAGGCATGCTGCAATACAGATGTGAGTGGGGAGTCAAACTCTTGCGGTTACCAGAGGACTAGCCCCCCACTGTAACCCTAGCTAGGTGAGAGGCCGAGGGCTATAGAAACGGAGATCAGCGCCGCCCTGTGTGCCACATGGCGTGGGAAGGACTTTGATTTTTGATATTGATGTATGACACACTATCATGCAATATTTAATTTTCTAGAACTAAACGAATAAGCAGTTGCATTGCTGTAAGTTCCTTAATCAACAATCATTACACTGGCAAATAAATAATGATCACATGATGTGTGATGCAATCATCCCTCTCAAGATAAGTGCAGTCTGGATGAAAGAATTTAATCACAAACGAGATGTGTAAGGAAAAAAAAAACTTCATATGGCCAAAAGATTGTGGACACCTGACAATCACACCATATGTGGGTCTTCCCCAAATTGTTGCCAGAATGGTTGAAGCATGCAATTGTCTAGGAAATCTTTGTATTCAGAATTCCCCTTCACTGGAACTAAGGTGTCCCATGACAATGCCCCTGTGCACAAAGTGAGGTCCATAAAGTCATGGCTTGCCAAAACTGGAGTGGAAGACCTTAAGTAATTGTGGTAAAATTTGGTCACATGATCTGTCTATGCAAGAATCATGGAATGAGAGTGGAGGAACTGTGGTCTGTAAGTACTATAACCAACCGACACATCACTCTGACCAATTTCATAGAAGAAAGACTGCACATTGTAGAAACATGTGGACTTTATTACTGGGGCAGATGCTGAAAATACGTTTTCTACTTTCAACTGTATGTTGCAATGAGCTGGAGAGAGAGAGAGAGAATGGAATGAGGATATTGGAAAGGAAGATGAGAGATAAGGAAATTGAAGCCAATGAGAGAATCCCGAGTGAGCTTAGTAGTGCTTTCTGCTGTCTCATCGTCTCTGCCCATATTATGGCCCCGTCTTTATGAAATATTCCTCTTACTTTTCCAAGACACCCCCCCCCCCCTTCCACCTCCCACTGACAAGCATGGCGCTTAATTTACACCATATTTCATTCATGGCTACTATACTGGTTCCTTTTTTTTTTTTTTACAATGTCATTGCAATCCTATACCAATCCTGTCTCCACTGGTCTTGTCCTGCTGCCTTGCCTCAATCACGACACTAATCACTTACAGTTGGTCACAGAGTAAATGGACGCCACTTGAAACCCTCCATTTCTAAATGTGACCACACAAAAAGCATGCCACTGTTCAAGGAGAGTGGAAAAAACTGACCCACCTCTCAAGTCCGGATTTTAGTGAAAGAATGGGAGAAAAAAAAAAAGATTTGCTATTGGTTTAAATGCAACAATCTAAATTGGAGACTATTAACTACAAAAGTAATAAATAAATAAATAGTGGGCACTTAATTTTTCGGCAAAATGGATTTTGAATGGATTTTGTGAGCTGTGTTCTCTATTATTGGAGGGTGGTGGTTGTTTTTTTTTTACTTGCAAAAGCAACCAGGCTAAATATTTCAATGTATTAAATTCATTTTGGGGAGTAACCATTATTATCTGTGCTTGTGTCATGTTACAGCTAAAATTGGGGACATGAGGCCCAAACATGTTTATTGTTTACATATGTGCTAACCATGTGTTTTACATTTACATCTGACAAGAGACTCTTGAAATGTGTACACTTGGCTTTTTTTTTTTTTATATCAGAAAAGAACCATGAACATCTCCCTGGATCACCCTCATTTATACATATGAATAATAAGAGTAAATAGCAATAATTATATAAATTCTTATTTATATAACATTTAAAAATCCAGATCGCTGTGTTCGTCAGAAATGAGAGACAAATCTTTTACAGAGAGAGGATAAAACATGAATTTAAAATATATTTAAGATAATGTTTTTGATAACGTATTTTAGTAGCCATCATTAAAAACCCATTGTTTGGAATGAACAGATAATGTGTTGTAAACAGATGTAAATACAAATATAGCCACAAGCAGCGATCTGCGGGGTCCAAGTATGCCTTGTAAATAGTGCTCCCAGTAGTCAGTCCTTGCCAAGATACATCATTAAGTTTTGTGATGATGGCTCCAATGTTAGTTGTTTAAAATGTCTGTTTAAAGCTGGTAAGTGGCCTTGTTTTAGATGAAATTCAGTACTGATTAAAAATCCAGTTGCAGATTAGCAGACTGATGTAGCGCACCAACTTTCAGCTCAGTTGGATTTTTGAAACCTGAGAAACAGCTGTTTGAACTTAACTCCAACCCCTATGTATATGAATAGTCCAATATTACATATGAGCACATAGCAAAACTATGTGAATCTCTAGGATTAACAGTTTGAAGGTGAAATTAGTTGGATGTTTTTAATCAATAGGGTGACAATCAAAGGTTCCTTGTTTTATATAATGAACAGGGAAATGTCTGATCTTCACAACATGTTTGTGGAAGTGTGTAATTGCATGAACAAAAGAGATTTCTGAGGGCCTCAGAAAAAGAGCTGTTGATGCTCACCAGGTTGGAAATGCTTACACAATCTCTAAAAAGTTTGGACTCTACTAATCCACAGTCAGACAGATGGAGGGAATTTAAGATCACTGTTACCTTCCTCAGGAGTGGTCAACCAACAAAGATCATTCCAAGAGCAAGGCGTGTAATATTCCTCAAGGTCACAAAGGAACCCAGGGTAACCTCTAAACATGACAATAACCCTTGCAGCAAGTCCAATAACCCTAAACACACAAGTCATTCTACTAAAGAATGGTTAAAGAAGAATAAAATTAATGTTTTGGAATAGCCAAGTCGAAATCCTGACCTTAATCCAAAAGAAATATTGTGCAAGCAGTTCATGTGAGGAAACCCAACAACATCCAATCACTGAGATACTTAAAACACAAAATTTTTGAAGATGGACCAAAAATTCCTAGGACGAGTTCACAAAAGTGTGTATTGCACATTATGCCAATTAGCAATGAAAGTATTTGAATGGCAGAGCTAAATGGTTCTTGAGGCTTTTTTTTTTTTGAAGAACCCAAAGAATCAAGAATGGTTTGGTCTGCATGATTCATTTTGAGGTGGAAAAAAGGAAGAAAAAAGTGAGTGAGTGTGAGTGAGTGATTCGCCCTGTAGTAGGCAGTTGAAAATTGGCAACATAGTCATCCAGCTAGTCATCCAATAGAAATAATTATGTGACACTCCATGTGTCTCAATTAACGTACTCCCATACTTACACTTGCTATTTTGAGTGGGTTCACACTGACAAGTATGGCAACATGCATTGGACTATGAGTACCCAGAGGGTGTACTCAAAATGGTCAGAATGTTAAGGGTTCTATGCTGCACACTTCTAACCCTCAATGGTTGCCATTTTGGCTATGGAGTAGAAGGGGAGGGACTAACTTATTTTCAGCGAGTTGGAGAAGGGCATGTCATTGACGCTAATGGCAATGCAATTTCCAAGTCAGGTGAAATATCTGTGCACGCAAGCATGGAAAATTAGAAATGCATTCATTTTTAAGAGGTGAGCAAAAAAAAAAGCCAATTTTTTTTCTGTCACGTCATGAGACAATAACAGTCATATGTTGCAATTGTCCTTTCTGGTTAGTGTACAACGTACTGTGTTTGATTTGAGACAACACTATCCTACTGAAATTCACATACAATGTAAGTAAGTACATAGTGTGCACAGTACATGGAAGTGTACTAGTGGAAGTATGTGAATTGAGACGGCGACTGTCTGCACTAAACTAGCCCAGTTTGGCTATTTTAAAATGGCCCAGTCATTAACTGTCCTGACTACTGCTACTCTCCTGAGCATGAGGCAGTGTGTTTCTGGCCCCATGCTCCAGGAAACACACCTGCTGCACCTCTTGGAATAATTCATAGAAACCAGGAAGTAAACAGAATGTTTGCACATGTGTACTTTATGCAGTCCTGTGTAGGTCTGTGCAGTCCTATTTAGTTCTGTACAGTCTTATGTTGTTCTGTGTTGTTTTATGTAGCACCATGGTTGTGGAGAAACGTTTTGTTTCACTATGTACTGTGCCAGCTGTATATGGTTGAAATGACAGTAAAGCCACTTGGCTTGACTTGAACATGCTACACTGCAACCCTGCTATAACGAACTCTTTTACAACCCCAATTCCAAAAAAGTTGGGATGCTGTGTAAACTGTAAATAAAAACAGAATGTGATAATTTGTAAATCATGGAAACCCTATATTTTATTAAAAATAGTACAAAGACAACATATCAGATGTTGAAACTGAGAAATTGTATTGTTTTTTGATAAATATATGCACACTTTGAATTTGATGACAGCAACACATTTCAAAATGTTGGGACAGGGGCATGTTTGCCACTGTGTTGCATCACCTCTACTTTTAACAACACTCTGTTAATGTTTGGGAACTGAGGAGACCAACTGGTGTAGTTTTGAAAGAGAAATGTTGTCCCATTCTTGCCTGATATACAATTTCAGTTCCTCAACAGTTCGGGGTCTCCTTTGTCGTTTCATAATGCACCAAATGTTTTAAATGGGAGACAGGTCTGGACTGCAGGCAGGCCAATTTAACACATGGACTCTTTAACTATGGAGCCATGTAGTTTTAATTTGTGCAGAAAGCGGTTTGGCATTCTCTTGCTGAAAGAAGGAAGGCCTTTCCTGAAGATTTTGTCTGGATGGCAGCATATTGTTCTGAAACATATACTGTATATATCATTCAGCATTAATGAGGCCTTCCCAGATGTACAAGCTACCCATGTCATGTGCACTAATGCACCCTCATACCATCACAGATACTGGCTTTTGAACCGTGCACTGATAACAAGCCGGATGGTCCCTCTTCTCTTTAGCCTGGTGTCTATGATTTCTAAAAAGAATTTCTACTTTTGATTCGTCAGACCTCAGGACAAATTTCCGCTTCACCTCAGTCCATCATAAAGGAGCTCCTGCTCAGAGAAGGTGGCGGTGTTTCTGGATATTATTTATATCTGGTTTTAACTTGCATTTGTGGATGCAGTAATGAACTGTTTTCACAGACGATGGTTTTCTGAAGTGTTCCTGAGCCCATACAGTGATTTCCACTACAGACACGTGTTTGCTTTTAATGCAGTTTCGCCTGAGGACCTGAAGATCACAGGCATCCAATGTCAGTTTTCAGCTTTGTCTCTTGCATACAGAGATTTCTCCAGATTCTCTAAATCTTTTCATGATATTATGTACCACAGATGATGTGATCCCTAGATTCTTTGCAATTTTACATTGAGGAAAGTTATTCTTAAATTGTCGCACTGTTTGCCCACGCAGTCTTTCACAGAGCGGTGAACCCCTCCCATCTTTACTTCTGAGAGATTAAGCCTCTCTGGCATGGGCGATTACTCTAAGACAACGAGGGAGGCTCAGCCTCCTCTAAAAATGACTAACATCGTGTAGGATGAATTGCGCTAGGCTTATGTTATAGCCGACCTTATAACATTGCTATTTCAGATCCAGAATCATAGAAATATATGTGCTCAACCCAACTACAGTGCGAAATCATTCTGTTATAACTTTCCCCAGTTTGCCTAATGTGTGCGTGAGTTTTTCCCCTTCGTGACAACGCGATGCAGCCCAGCCTCAGTGCACTTCAATGGCATTTGGGAGCTATGCGCTTTTCAATATCAAAATGCAAAACGATTATTGGACAAATTCTGCGAAAACGCCTGCCCACAGACTCCCACGGACTCCCAGCCTCAGTGGACTTCAATGGCATTTGGGAGCTATGTGCGTTTCAATATCAAAATGCAAGACGGTTATTGGACAAATACTGCGAAAACGCCCGCCCACCGGACTCCCAGCCTCACAGTGGGAGGGACATGGCAAAGCTTTCCGCGAGGAGACTGGTGATTGGTGAAAGCGGCCAGATATTTTCTTTGATTGACAGCTCGTTTCAAATATAGACAGGCAGCGGTGAATTTCAGTTCAGTCCCATGCGGATTCGCAAGTGCTGTGGTGTATTGTAAGAGATCAGCTTACATTTCGATTTCATTCATTACATACGGTTTCTAACAGCTTTTTTAGTTTGTATATATTTTCATTGTAAATAAAGTGTAAATATAGTGTTGTCAAGTTTGCTATCTTAGTTCCAGAAATTTCGTTTATTTGAGTGACTGAACTTGAACTTGAGGGGGCTAGTCAGCTAGCAAGAAAGCTGCGCACGGATGCCAAGCATTGCTGATTTAATTTTGGCGAAGCCATTTGCCAGTCTTCCTTTCGAGGAAAAAATTAAAATTAAAGAGCAGGGTAGACCAACGCCTCAAATTGACTTGGTGAAAAAGGTAGGGAATAATACTCATTCCTTTCAGCTCTCCTGGTACGAGAAAGTGAATTGGCTAACAGCAAGTGACCCACATCAACAACAGTAAATAGGCTACTTTAGTAATATGTCATGGATGGACCAAAAATATAGAATCTATTTAAAATGTTTATGCTGAGTATATTATATTGGAATATATATTTTTCTGGATATGAATTAAACACAGCTACAATTTGGAAAACATTTTTAAACAAAAACACAGACGAGAACATTTCACACTACAGACATGGATTAAAAGTGAAGGGTTATCAAAATTGTCAATAAAACATTTCTCAGTCAAAATAAGTAAAATATAGGGAAAGTGTCATTGAATGAAATGTTTGGCTCCCCAAGGTCAGTGCTTGCGCCTATTCCAGAACACTCTGCTGTTACTACTGAGGTTCCTGACAAAGAGCTGCTTTCAATAATGATCAATTTTTAAACAACATGCCACAATTTTAAAATATACCCCCCCCCCCCCCCCCAACACCACCATCATGTATATTGGACAGTAGGCTAATGGGCCAAAAGAACCTGTTATTTCACAGTTTGTGACCCTGCCAACAATCAGCCAGATCAGAGGCAAGAGTATGGGCAAAATTGATGCGTTTTTTCTTTTAAAATCTGGAAATATCGTAACCGACCAGCCTCCCCTGTTTGAAAGGCTACCAGCCGCCACTGCTCTCTGGGATGCTCTTTTTATACCCAATCATGTTACTGACTTGTTGCCAATTAACCAAATTTTTTTTTAGCATTACACAACTTTTTCAGTCTTTTGTTGTCCCTGTCCCAACTTTTCTGAAACGTGTTGCTGACATCAAATTCAAAATGAGCATATATTTTTTCAAAAAGCAATGAAATTTCTCAGTTTCAACATTTATGTTGTCTTTGGACTATTTTCAATGAAATATAGGGTTTCCATGATTTGCAAATCTTCACATTCTGTTTTCATTTATGTTTTACACAGTGTCCCAACTTTTTTGGAATTGGGGTTGTACTACAAACTTTCACATATAACAAACTAAGTTTGTGTCCTCTGCCTTTTGTGACAGTGAGTTAGAGTCTTCAAAAAAAAAAATCACTGAGCCATGCGCTCCTCTTCCCCCAGAGAGGAACAATAAGTAATGAAGTTCGGAGTTAAGTGAACAATGTGTTAATGCCATAAAACGAAGTCTTAACTCGCCTAGCTAAGGTATCAATCACTAAGAATTATCAAGAATGGCTATCATTGTCTTCAAAAAGATCCCTTAAAAGGACTTTATTTTCCAAGCTAAAAGCAGTTTTACTCGAGTCTTTACTCCGTAAGCACTGTTGTCATGGCTACTCATAAAAGTAAGATACTCTCCATCGGTCATAAAATGCAGGCAACAGATGGATGTAATTGTTGGAAGAGTTTTATTTAAAAATGCCAGCAAACAGATCCAAATCACTGAACAAAAATCAGAGTCAAGAAACAGAAAACCATCAAACGAGGCACAAACAGGATATCAAAGGTAGAGACAAAGGGCAAAATACAAAACGGAATCTGAATCCAGAATATCAACACTAGGCTTGGTAATGTGAGACTCAAGGTACAGCATGTATACTACACAAAGTCTGTGTGTAGTGAGAGTCCTTATAAGCATGTGCTGTGATTGCACTCTAATAGAGAACAGGTGCATGGTAATTAGTCCTAATGGCACATAAGTAGCGGTTTGAGGCGTGTTGCTGCATGTGCACAGTTGTGACACCGACAAAGACAAACTTCATATCCTGGACCGGCTAAAGTGTGGTGAGAAAGCAATGAATTTATCTAAAGAATATGATCTCCTGAAAAATTCCATTTCAACTTTTAAAGAAAAAGAGCTCTGAGACTTTGTCTATAACTGCAATCAACATGATGGGCTGAAAAGAAAGAAGATGCAGCAAGCAAACAATGGTGAGTGTAACTTATTTCCTTTACTTTGTAAATATGTAAGTGAATTTAAGTGTAAATATAAATTAAACACAGTTGGTCTTGCTTTACATAAGAGTGAGTGTTTGGTGTGACAAGTGGGTGCATTTCAGTATTACAATCTTTTCGGTATAATGAACTATTTAGACGTCCCCAAGGAGTTTGTTATAACAGGGTTGCAGTGTATTTGTTCATACAAAGTTTGTGAAGGGTTTTATACCCACATAAAACAAAAAGCACAAGTTTGCTAGCACAGTAGGATTATTTGAATTGAGGCATAATTTGAAATGCTATGTAGCATTACTTTCTTTGTTAGTTTAGCCACAAACCTATGGTCCTCATTTGGTCACTGAAGTTTTGTAAAAACAATCTAAACAACTAAAATTGGCTAATTTTTACTACTTTGTGGTTTAGATGATGTGTTTGTACTTGCATGTCATTCGTTTGATGACATTTTATATTATAATGTTTGTTTTGCTTTAGGTATGAGAAAGAGATGTTCACTGGATTCTTCCATATTTCTCTTTTGGTCAGCTTTTTGTTCAGCTAGGCCAGTTGTTAGTGTCATTGCCTTGACCATGCAATGGTCAATGAATTTTGGGGTGGTGTTTCGGAAGGAGCACAGAAAGGAGGTGTTTATTTGTTTGGCTGTTGAGTTTAAATATCAACAATCTTTCTCGATTAATCGATGACTCCCCCTTTAACAATTTAAATTTCATTTTGGATCAAATTACATAATCAAACAAGTAAGTAGAAAAATATATTAACATTTAGGTAATAAACATGAAAAATGTGCACAAACAAACAAAATTGTTGTAATGTAATTTCATCCTTTTAATTTTTGAAATTAATGTGGCCATTTTTACTTTAACACAAGTTTTGATTTGAAAATGACATTTTTTAGAAAAAAAAAAAGCTTTTTGTTGTTGCATCATATAATAGCCAATCAAGAATTCACTGATTTATCAGATGAAGGGGGTAGGGGTTGGGGGCTTTTCCAATTTGCGTATTTGTAGGCTCTGGATTTTTTTTTTTTGGGGGGGGGAAGAGTTAAAATACTGGTGTGTTTGTAGCACCAAGTCAATTTATTTATTAATATAGAAAAAATGTCATTCAGACAAGTTTTTAGTTACTGTAGAGCCATCACTGTTTCATAATGTTGAATTTAATAATAGCTGGTGATAATACTAAAAATAGTCCATTGAAATTTGTGTACATCTATTTTATGTTTGCATGTTCTTACCACCCACTAATGCATGCAAGGTTGTTGATACACTTGTGATACTACTTCAGATGTTCTCTTCCCCCCTTTTTATAAAATAAATCTGAATTTAAAAAGGTTTCAACATTAGCCTTGCATCCTCTAACCCAGTGTCTCTAATTTTAGAACCCTCCCTTTTGTCTTATAGTAAGTAATTAGTGTAATGTAGCGTATCATAGCATAGATGTCTTGAAAATGTTGCAGGAAGGTCTTGTTTTGAAAGGAACCAGACTTTTCAGGGTTTTTGGGATTTTGCTCGGCTGTGAGCAGGTGATAAAAAAGGAAACATCATGACCATGTCTAGGCCAGATGTCCATGCTGGCGTTTGGTAATGACGCCATGTGGCCTTGAAGAGCAGCAATCTCAGAAACAGCAGTACTTCAAAGCCCACCAGTTCACTCGCTGTGTTTATCTGTCACATACACGCAAACACGTGCATACAAACACGCACGCATGCGTGTGCGGGGACACACAGACTCTCTCTCTCTCTCTCTCTCTCTCTCTCTCTCTCTGATTCATGTGTCAACTTTAACATCAGAAAAAAAAGACCCCTGACATTACATTAACCTTGAATGATGCATTGGGAATGTTATTTTTAGAATGTATAATATATTTAAATATGTATAAATGTAAATGTATTAATATGCAAATCACTGCTGCTCCTTGCTTTCATTTGTTTTCTGCAAAAAAAATGTTTAACCTGTTATTAAGACTCCAGCTTTGGCAATCAAGAATTATGTGGGCAATTATATGATGTTACTGGTTTTATGTGGCTTGGAGAGATGGATGTACAGGTGTGCTTGAAAATTTGTGAACCCTTAACAACCCCAAATCAGAATAAGTTGGGATGGTATGTAAATAAAAAAGAAAACAAAGCAGTGATTTCTAAATTTACTTTAACTTGTATTTCATTGCAGACAGTACGAACCCAAGATATTTCATGTTTTGTCTGCTCAACTTCATTTCATTTGTTAATACACTGTCCTGCCAAAAAAAAAGTCGCACACTCTAATATGTAGTTGGACCACCTTTAGCTTTGATTACAGCATGCATTCACCATGGCATTGTATCAATAAACTTATGCAATGTCACAACATTTATTTCAGTCCAGGGTTGTATTAATTTTTCACCAAGATCTTGTGTTGAGGATTGGAGTGTCGAACCACTGCATAAAGTTTTCTCCAGCACATCCCAAAGATTCTCAATGGGGTTAAGGTCAGGACTCTGGTGGCCAATTCATGTGTGAAAATGATTCCTCATGCTTTCTGAACCACTCTTTCACATTCTGAGCCCTAATTTTATGCTTGTGCCATCAGGGAAGAAAAAATCCAGTTGATGGAATAACCTGGTCATTCAGTAAATTCAGGTTGTCCGCTGACTTCATTTTATTGCTCCATAACATTGCTGAGCCTCAACCTGACCAACTGAAACAATCACAGATCATAATACTGCCTCCAGAGGCTTGCACAGTGGCCAGCATGCATGATGGATGCATCGCTTCATGTGCTTCCCTTCTTACTCTGATGCACCCTTCACTCAGGAGGAGGGTAAATCTGGACTTATCAAACCACATGACCTTTTTCCATTGCTCCAGAGTCCAATCTTTATGCTGCCTAGCAAATTGAAGCTTTTTCTCCTGATTAGTCTCACTAACAAGTGGTTTGCTTATGGCCACACAGGTGTTTAGTACAAATCCTGTGAGTTCTCATCACATTGTGAGTGTGGAAATGCTCTTAATTTCACGATTAAACATAGCCATGAGTTCTACTGTTGATTTCTTTTTTAATGATTCGACTTGAAGTATTTAAATGGTCTCTGATCATGGTCAGGGGTGGCACAGTGGTGTAGTGGTTAGCACAGTTGCCTCACAGCAAGAAGGTTCTGGGTTCAAACCCAGTGACCTGACAGGGGCCTTTCTGTGTGGAGTTCATATGTTCTCTCCATGTCTGTGTAGGTTTCCTCAAGGTGTTCTGGTTTCCCTCAAAGACAAGCAGGTGGGGCTAATTGGTGGATCTTAATTGGCTGTAGGTTGTTTGTGTCAGCTCTGTGATGATCTGGTGACTTGTCCAGGGTGTACCCTGCCTCTTGCCCATAGTCAGCTGGGATAGGTTCCAGCTTGCCCATGACCCTGCACAGGATGAGTGGTTACGGATGGTCATGGTCAATTAGGACCTTTTTCTAACTGCATTTTTTCCATGAAGTTGATGGTTCACCATTATCTTTCCAGGTTTTACTAATGCACTGGACAGTTCTTAACCCAATTCAAGTCATTTCAGCAATCTCCTTAGTTTTCTTTGCTTGATGCAGGCCAATAATTTGACGCATCTGAAACACTAATATCTTTTACAACCCCGATTCCAAAAAAGTTGGGACAAAGTACAAATTGTAAATAAAAATGGAATGCAATGATGTGGAAGTTTCAAAATTCCATATTTTATTCAGAATAGAACATATATGACATGTCAAATGTTTAAACTGAGAAAATGTATCATTTAAAGAGAAAAATTAGGTGATTTTAAATTTCATGACAACAACACATCTCAAAAAAGTTGGGACAAGGCCATGTTTACCACTATGAGACATCCCCTTTTCTCTTTACAACAGTCTGTAAACATCTGGGGATTGAGGAGACAAGTTGCTCAAGTTTAGGGATAGGAATATGTGGCAGCGGGGGCGTGGTCAAGTGTCGGTCTGTGACCGGAGGGCAGAGTCTCGGAAGGTAAGTGGCAGAATCACTGCACCTGATGTCAATTAACCTGTTTGTGTGTCTTCCCAGCGACCACGCCCGATATAAGGAGAGAGAGAGCAGAGGAAGAGATCTCTCTCCCCAACCAGACGGCTGATGTGTGTGCGCGTGTGTGAGTGTCTGGGAGAGTGAAAAATGCTGAAAAGTGTTAATAAAGAGTTTTTGGAAACCCAGTTCTGGCCTGCCGTACTTCTGTGCTCCACCCACCCGTTCTACAGTGGTGCCGAAACCCGGGATTGGAGCACAGAGAAGAACAGCCCCATGGAGTCCTCCCCCTTCGTTGACCTGATCCACGCCCTCGCCACGGCCCAACAGAGCCAGCACCAGGCACTGCTTGCCCTCCAAAAGGAGCAAGAACAATGGTTCAAGGCCCTGGTGCTGGTGCAACAGGAAGATCGTCAGGCGTTCCGGCACCTCCTCGCGTTGGCGGGGTCCCACCCCACCTCACCCTAATGAAGATGGGCCCTGACGACGACCCCGAGGCCTTCCTCACACTTTGAACAAGCAGCAGAGGCCTCGGGCTGGCTGGTGGAACAACACGCGGCACGCCTCCTCCCCCTGCTAATGGGCGAGGCGCAGCTGGCTGCGCTACAGCTCCCTACTGACAGCCGGCTGGTCTACGCGGACCTGCACCGGGCCGTCCTCCAGCATGTGGGGCGCACCCCCGAACAGCAACGCCAGCGCTTTCGCACTCTACGCCTAGAGGAGGTCGGCCGGCCGTTCGCGTTTGGCTAGCGACTCCAGGATGCCTGCCGGCGGTGGCTGAGGGCTGACAACCGCGACGCCGAGGGAATCATCGATCTGGTGGCACTGGAGCAGTTCATTGTTCAGCTTCCCAAAGGAACAGCGGAGTGGGTCCAGTGCCATCGCCCGGTGTCGCTGGATCAGGCCATCGAGTTGGTGGAGGATCATTTGGCGGCTGTTCCCACGGCAGGACAGCAGATCTCCTCTTCTCCTCTCTCTCTTTTCCCCCTCCCCTTCTGTGTCTCATCCTCGCCCTGTTTCCTGCTTCCGTGTCTGTCCCCCCCCCCCCCCCCCCCCCCCCCCCCCCTCAGGTGAGTGAGCCCCAGAGCACCGGTGCAGAAAGAAAGCCTGGGCCAGTTTGCTGGCGCTGCGGGGAGCCAGGGCACCTCCAGCATCAGTGCTCGGTAATGGAGGTGGGCGCGGTGGTCCGGATCCCCGACGCGCCAGGAACCGCCCTCAATCGGGCCGGAGCGTATCACATACCGGTGAGTGTCCAAGGGGATACGTATCAGGCTTTGGTGGACTCTGGCTGTAATCAGACCTCAATCCACCAAAGCTTGGTGCAAGGCACTGGGGGGAGCACAATTGGTGAAGGTGTTGTGTGTGTGCACGGGGATGTTCACAACTACCATTTAGTGTCGGTCCACATTCTATTTCGAGGGGAGAAATCTAGTGTAAAGGCGGCGGTTAATCCTTGCCTTACCCACTCGATAATTTTGGGGCCTGATTGGCCAGGATTTTGGGAATTAATGACTCCTTTAGTAGCGTGGGTCCTGCCGTAGTTCAGCAGGGGGAGGTCCCGGGGTGGCATTGACAGGAGCAGCTGTCACAGAGCTGTCTACATTATCTTCACGTCAGAGTGAGAAGCAACAGGCTCCTCCTCCCTCTCTTGGGGAATCCCTTGCGGATTTCCTGTTAGAGCAGTCGCGAGACAAGACTCTGCAGCATGTGTTTGACCAAGTGAGAGTAATCGATGGTCAAACGCTCCAGCCAAACGCCACCCCATCCTTCCCCTATTTCTCCATTATGAGAGATAGATTATATCGAGTGACCCAAGACACAGACCAAGGAGACGGTCTCACAACTTTTGATCCCAAAGAGCCACCGGGAATTGGTATTCCAGGCGGCTCACTTTAATCCCATGGCTGGACACTTGGGGCAGGATAAGACACTAGCCTGAATAATGACCCGGTTCTATTGGCCAGGGATTCGCGGCGATGTTTGTAGGTGGTGTACGGCATGCCACAAATGCCAGTTAGTAAATCCAGCGGCCATTCCAAAAGTGCCTTTGCGCCCTCTACCATTAATCGAGACCCCGTTCGAAAGAATTGGGATGGATCTCGTCGGGCCATTAGATCGGTCAACACGAGGGTATCGCTTTATTTTAGTCCTGGTGGACTATGTAACACGATACCCGGAAACAGTGCTTCTTCGCAATATCTCAGCACACAGAATTGTGGAAGCACTCTTCCACGTCATCTCCCGAGTCGGAATCCCCAAAGAGATTCTGACTGATCAAGGCACTTCGTTTATGTCACGCACACTGCACGAACTGTATGGGTTATTGGGAATTAAGCCGAGCCGCACCAGCGTTTATCACCCACAAACGGACGGTTTAGTCGAACGGTTCAACCGCACCCTCAAGAATATAATTAAAAAATTCGTAAGTGAGGACGCATGCAATTGGGATAAATGTCTCGAACCCCTGTTATTCACAGTGCAAGAGGTCCCACAAGCCTCCACGGGGTTCTCCCCATTTGAATTATTATATGGGCTTAAGCCGCACGGCGTCCTAGATGTACTGCGGGAAAATTGGGAGGCGGGACCTTCACCAAGCAAAAATGAAATTCAATACGTTATTGACCTGCGCGCAAAACTCCACACACACACACCTAACCCAGGAGAATTTGGGGCAGGCTCAAGAACGGCAAATCCGCCTGTACGACAGGGGTACATGCCTTAGGGAGTTCACACTGGGAGATAAAGTACTCGTACTGTTGCCCATGTCGAGCTCCAAATTGATCGCCAAGTGGCAAGGACCCTTTGAGGTCACATGGCGAGTCGGGGACATTGACTATGAGGTGAGGCGAACAGACAGGGGTGGGGCGCTACAGATTTACCACCTCAATCTGCTTAAACTCTGGAACGAGGAGGTCCCTGTGGTGTTGGTGTCGGTGGTTCCGGAGAAGGCGGAGCTGGGGCTGGAGGTTCAAAAAGGAACATTGACATCGCTTACCTCTCTGGTCCCCTGTGGAGACCACCTCTCCCCGACCCAACTCACGGAGGTTGCCCAGTTGCAGACTGAATTTTCAGATGTGTTCTCGCCCCTGCCCGGCCGCCCCCGCCTCAGAGAACACCACATTGAGACGCCCCCGGGGGTGGTAGTGCGCAGCCGCCCTTACAGGCTACCCGAACACAATAAAAAGGTGGTTCGGGAAGAACTCGAGGCCATGCTCGAAATGGGCATCATTGAGGAGTCCCACAGTGACTGGAGCAGCCCAGTGGTCTTGGTTCCCAAGGCCGATGGGTCGGTCTGGTTCTGTGTAGACTATAGAAAAGTGAATGTGGTGTCTAAATTCGACGCGTACCCAATGCCTCGCATTGATGAGTTGCTGGATCGACTAGGCATGGCTCGCTTTTATTCGACATTGGATTTGACAAAGGGTTATTGGCAGATCCCCTTGACTCCATTATTCTGAGAAAAAATGGCCTTTTCCACACCGTTTAGCTTACACCAATTTGTCACACTTCCTTTTGGGCTGTTTGGGGCGCCTGCTACGTTCCAGCGGCTCATGGACAGGGTCCTCCACCCCTACGCAGCCGCATACTTGGACGACATAATAATCTATAGTAATGACTGGCCGCGGCATCTGCAGCACCTGCGGGCTGTCCTTGGGTCGCTGAGGCAAGCGGGTCTCACAGCCAACCCGAAGAAGTGTGCGATTGGGCGGGTGGAAGTACGGTATCTGGGCTTCCACTTGGGCAATGGGCAGGTGCGTCCCCAAATTAATAAGACAGCAGCAATTGCGGCCTGCCTGAGGCCCAAGACCATAAAGGGGGTGAGACAGTTCCTGGGGCTGGCTGGCTACTATCGTAGGTTTATACCTAATTATTCGGACGTCACCAGCCCGTTGACTGATCTCACTAAAAAGGGGGCACCAGATCCGGTCCAGTGGATGGAGCAATGCCAGCGGGCTTTCTCTGAGGTAAAGGCTGCACTGTATGGGGGGCAACTGTTACACTCCCCTGACTTTTCTCTCCCCTTTATGTTGCAGACAGATGTGTCGGACAGAGGGCTGGGGGCTGTTTTGTCCCAGGAGGTGGAGGGGGAGGATCTCCTCGTGCTATATATCAGCAGGAAGCTGTCAGTGCGTGAGGGGCGCAACAGCACAATCGAGAAGTGCCTAGCCATCAAGTGGGCGGTCCTCGCCCTCCACTACTACCTGCTGGGACGCCTTTTCACCCTCTGTTCGGACCACACGCCCCTCCAGTGGCTCCACCGCATGAAGGATGTCAACGCGCGGATCACCCGTTGGTATCTGGCACTCCAGCCCTTTAACTTCAAGGTGATCCACAGGCTGGGAGCGCAGATGGTTGTGGCGGACTTCCTCTCCCGTCAAGGGGGGCGGGGGTCGGCTGCAGGCCAGACGGCTGCCCGGCCTGAGTCGGGCGGTGGGGGTATGTGGCAGTGGGGGCGTGGTCAAGCATCGGTCTGTGACTGGAGGGTGGAGTCAGGGAAGGTAAGTGGCAGAATCACTACACCTGATGTCAATTAACCTGTGTTTGTGTGTCTTCCCAGCGACCACACCCAATATAAGGAGAGAGAGAGCAGAGGAAGAGATCTCTCTCCCCAACCAGATGGCTGATGTGTGTGCGCGTGTGTGTCTGAGTGTCTAGGAGAGTGAAAAACACTGAAAAGTGTTAGAGTTTTTGGAAATTCAGTTCTGGCCTGCCATACTTCTGTGCTCCACCCACCCATGCAAAGTTCTACAGAATGTTAACCCATTCTTGTCTAATGTAGGATTCTAGTTGCTCAACTGTCTTAGGTCTTTTTTGTCGTATCTTCCATTTTATGATGCGCCAAATGTTTTCTATGGGTGAAAGATCTGGACTGCAGGCTGGCCAGTTCAGTACCCGAACCCTTCTTCTACGCAGCCATGATGCTGTAATTTATGCAGTATGTGGTTTGGCATTGTCATGTTGGAAAATGCAAGGTCTTCCCTGAAAGAGACGTCGTCTGGATGAGAGCATATGTTGCTCTAGAACCTGGATATACCTTTCAGCATTGATGGTGTCTTTCCAGATGTGTAAGCTGTCCATGCCACATGCACTAATGCAACCCCATACCATCAGAGATGCAGACTTCTGAACTGAACGCTGATAACAACTTGGGTCGTCCTTCTCCTCTTTAGTCCGAATGACATGGCATCCCTGATTTCCATAAAGAACTTCAAATTTTGATTCGTCTGACCACAGAACAGTTTTCCACTTTGCCACAGTCCATTTTAAATGAGCCTTGGCCCAGAGAAGACATCTGCGCTTCTGGATCATGTTTAGATACGGCTTCTTCTTTGAACTATAGAGTTTTAGTTGGCAACGGCGGATGGCACGGTGAATTGTGTTCACAGGTAATGTTCTCTGGAAATATTCCTGAGCCCATTTTGTGATTTCCAATACAGAAGCATGCCTGTATGTGATGCAGTGCCGTCTAAGGGCCCGAAGATCATGGGCACCCAGTATGGTTTTCCGGCCTTGACCCTTACGCACAGAGATTCTTCCAGATTCTCTTAATCTTTTGATGATGATATGCACTGTCGATGATATGTTCAAACTCTTTGCAATTTTACACTGTTGAACTCCTTTCTGATATTGCTCCACTATTTGTCAGTGCAGAATTAGGGGGATTGGCGATCCTCTTCCCATCTTTACTTCTGAGAGCCACTGCCACTCCAAGATGCTCTTTTTATACCCAGTCATGTTAATGACCTATTGCCAATTGACCTAAGGAGTTGCAAATTGGTCCTCCAGCTGTTCCTTTTTTGTACCTTTAACTTTTTCAGCCTCTTATTGCCCCTGTCCCAACTTTTTTGAGATGTGTTGCTGTCATGAAATTTCAAATGAGCCAGTATTTGGCATTTAAATTTCAAAATGTCTCCCTTTTGACATTTGATATGTTGTCTATGTTCTATTGTGAATACAATATCAGTTTGAGATTTGTAAATTATTGCATTCCGTTTTCATTTACAATTTGTACTTTGTCCCAACTTTTTTGGAATCGGGGTTGTACATGAGCATGGGATATATTTTCTGATGTTTGTTTAAGAAATGAGAAGCTACGTACTCACTGCATCAGTTAGGATTTAAAAAAATGTTGCCAGCTGAAACACATTAATCACTGCAGTAATTATCCAATCAAAGTCTCTTATGCATTTGCTCATTTAAATCCAAATGGAACCTTTTTGGCTGGGCAGTGTATATTTTTACAATTAAATAATATGATTTGAAGCAGGTGATGTCAACAGTTGACTGTAATCATGATTTAGTACAAAGTCAGTATCCAGGAAAGGCCTTGTTTTTGAGGAGCAAAGATGGGCTGAGGAGCTCCAGTTTGTTCACAAATGCAGGAAAAAAATAATTGAAATGTTTAAAAACAGTGTTCCTCAAAGAAAGATATGAAAGGATTTGGATAGTTAACCTTCTAAGGTACATAATATCATTAAATGATTCAAGGAATCTGGAGGAATTACAGTGGGTGAACGGCAAGAGCGCAAGCCTCAGCTGAACACCCATGATCTCTGATCCCTCAGACGGCACTGAATCCAGAACCATTATTCATCTGTAGCTAATATAACCACATGGGCTCAGGAGTACTTTGGCAAACCTTTGTCAAGCCCTACAATACAGAGTTATATCCTCAAATGCCAGTTAAAACTTTACTCTGCAATAAGGAAGCCTTATATTAACTGTGTCCAGAAGCGCCATCAACTTCTTTGGGCCCCGAGGCATCTGGGATGGACCACCATGCAGTGGAAATGTGTATTGTGGTCAGAGAAATCAGTATTTTGGGTCTATTTTGTAAGAAATGGGTGGCATGTGCTCTGGACCAAAGACAAAAAGGACCATCCAGACTCTTACCAACAAGAAGTTCAAAAGGCAGGGTCTGTTATGCTATGGGTTTGGGTCAGTGCCCTTGGCAAAGGTAACTTGCATTTCTGTGATGGCAACATTAATGCAGAAAAGTACACTGAGATTTTGGAGCAATGTCTGCTGCCTTCAAGATGACATCTTTTCCAGGGATATTTCAACAAGACAATGCAAAACAACATTGTAGCGCTTTTGAAGTGTGGGTGGAGCACAGAGGACGGCAGGACAACGCTTTGGATGCAAGAAGGCTTTTTATTTCCAAACTTTTCAGTCTAGTCACCAATTCTTAACCTGCGGCGTAACACACACACACACACACACACACACACACACTGTGTTCTTGTCCCGGGATGTGCTCCCCTCTGCCTCCTTAAATAGGGCGCGGTTACTGGGAAAACACACAAAACACAGGTTAATTACCGTCAGGTGTAGCGATTCTGCCACTCACCTTCCCTGGCTCCGCCCTCCTGTCACAGACCGGCGCTTGACCACGCCCCCACTGCCACATGCCCCCACTGCCACATACCCCCACCGCCCGACTCAGGCCGGGCGCCCATCTGGCCCGCAGCCGACTCCCCCCCCCCCCCCCCCCCTTGACGGGAGAGGAAGTCCGCCACGACCATCTGCGCCCCCGGCCTGTGGACCACCTTGAAATTGAAGGGTTGGAGTGCCAGATACCAACGGGTGATCCGCACGTTGGCATCCTTCATGCGGTGGAGCCACTGGAGGGGCGCGTGGTCCGAACAGAGGGTGAAAGGGCGCCCCAGCAGGTAGTAACGGAGGGCGAAGACCACCCACTTGATCACCAGGCATTCCTTTTCAATAGTGCTGTAGCGCCCCTCACGCACCGACAGCTTTCTACTAATGTACAGGATGGGGCGATCCTCCCCCTCCACCTGCTGGGACAAAACGGCCCCCAGCCCTCTGTCCGACGCATCCGTCTGCAACATAAAAGGGAGAGAGAAGTCAGGGGAGTGTAAAAGTGGCCCCCCACACAGTGCAGCCTTTACCTCAGAGAAAGCCCGCTGGCACTGCTCCGTCCACTGGACCGGATCTGGCACCCCCTTTTTAGTGAGGTCAGTCAGCGGGCTGGTGACGTCCAAATAATTAGGTATAAACCTACGATAGTAGCCAGCCAGCCCCAGGAACTGTCTCACCCCCTTTTTGGTCTTGGGCCTCGGGCAGGCCGCAATCGCTGCTGTCTTATTAATTTGGGGACGCACCTGCCCATTGCGCAAGTGGAAGCCCAGATACCGTACTTCCACCCGCCCAATCGCACACTTCTTCGGGTTGGCAGTGAGACCCGCCCACCTCAGCGACCCAAGGACGGCCCTCAGGTGTTGCAGGTGCCGCTGCCAGTCATTACTATAAATGATATCGTCCAGATAGGCGGCCGCATAGGTGGTGCGGGGCCGGAGGACCCTGTCCATCAGCCACTGAAATGTAGCGGGCGCCCCAAACAGCCCAAACGGAAGTGTGACGAATTGGCGTAAGCCAAATGGTGTGGAAAAGGCCGTTTTCTCCCGGGATAATGGAGTCAAGGGGATCTGCCAATATCCCTTCGTCAAATCCAGTGTCGAGTAAAAGCGAGCCGTGCTTAGTCGATCGAGCAGCTCATCAATACGAGGCATTGGGTACGCGTCGGATTTAGACACCACGTTGACTTTTCTATAGTCCACACAGAACCGGACCGACCCGTCGGCCTTGGGTACCAAGACCACCGGGCTGCTTCAGTCACTGTGGGACTCCTCGATGATGCCCATTTCGAGCATGGCCTGAAGTTCTTCCCGAACCACCTTTTTTTTTGTGTTCGGGTAGCCTATAAGGGCAGCTACGCACTACCACCCCCGGGGGCGTCTCTATGTGGTGTTCTATGAGGTTAGTGCGACCGGGCAGGGGCGAGAACACATCCAAAAACTCGGCCTGCAATTGGGCAACCTCCGTGAGTTGGGTCAGGGAGAGGTGGTCTCCACAGGGGACTGGAGAGGTACGTGATGCCAATGTCCCTTTTTGAACCTCCGGCCCCAGCTCCGCCTTCTCCGGAACTACCGACACCAACGCCACGGGGACCTCTTCGTTCCAGAGTTTAAGCAGATTGAGGTGGTAGATCTGTAGTGCCCCCTCCCTGTCCGTTCGCCTTACCTCATAGTCGACGTCCCCGACTCGCCGTGTGACCTCAAAGGGTCCTTGCCACTTGACAATTAATTTGGAGCTCGATGTGGGCAACAGGACGAGTACCTTATCTCCCAGAGTGAATTCTCTAAGGCGCGTGCCCTTGTTGTACAGGTGGGCTTGCCGTTCCTGGGCCTGCCGCAAATTCTCCTGAGTTAGGTGGGTGAGCGTGTGGAGTTTTGCGCGCAGGTCCCTAACGTACTGAATTTCGTTTTTACTCTGTGAAGGTCCCTTCTCCCAATTTTCCCGCAGCACATCTAAGATGCCACGCGGCTTACGCCCGTATAATAATTCAAACGGGGAGCACCCCGTGGAGGCTTGGGGGACCTCTCGCACTGCAAATAACAAGGGTTCGAGCCATTTATCCCAGTTACGTGTGTCCTCACTTACGAATTTTTTAATTATATTCTTGAGGGTGCGATTGAACCGTTCAACTAAACCATCCGTTTGTGGGTGATAAATGCTGGTGCGGATCGGCTTAATACCCAGTAGCCCATACAGTTCGCTCAGTGTTCGTGACATAAACGAGGTGCCTTGGTCAGTTAGAATCTCTTTCGGGATTCCAACCCGGGAGATGACGTGGAAGAGGGCCTCTGCAATACTGCGTGCTGAGATATTGCGAAGAGGCACCGCTTCCGGGTATCGCGTTGCATAGTCTACCAGAACCAATATAAAGCGGTACCCTCATGTTGACCGATCTAATGGCCCGACGAGATCCATCCCAATTCTTTCGAACGGGGTCTCGATTAATGGTAGGGGGCGCAAAGGCGCTTTTGGAATGGCCGCTGGATTTACTAACTGGCATTCGCGGCACGCTGTACACCACTTACGGACGTCGCCGCGAATCCCCGGCCAATAGAATCGGGCCATTATCCGGGCTAGTGTCTTATCCTGCCCTAGGTGTCCAGCCATGGGATTAAAGTGAGCCGCCTGGAATACCAATTCCCGGCGGCTCTTTGGAATTAACAACTGGGTGACTCGCTCTTTCGTCTGAGTGTCCTGCGCCACTCGGTATAATCTATCCTTCATAATGGAAAAATAGGGGAAGGACGAGGTGGCGTTCGGCTGGAGTGTTTGACCATCGATTACTCTCACTTGGTCAAACGCATGTCGCAGAGTCTCGTCTCGCGATTGTTCTAATGGGAAATCCGTGAGGGATTCCCCAACAGAAAGAGGAGGAGCCGGCGGCTCCTCGCTCTGTCGCGGAGATGACGTAGACAGCTCTGCGACCGCAGCTCCAGCCAAAGCGACACCAGGACCTCCCCCTGACAAATGGCAGGACCCACTCTTTACTAGGTGCGTCATTAAACCCTGAAATCCCGGCCAATCAGTCCTCAAAATTAAAGAGTGGGTAAGGCGAGGATTAACCGCCGCCTTCACTATAGATTTTTCCCCTCTGAAATATATGTGGACCGACACCAAAGGGTAGCTGTGAACATCCCCGTGCACACACAACACCTTCACCCCCTGTGCTCCCCCCAATGCCTCGTCTTGCACCAGGCTTTGGCGGATCGAGGTCTGATTGCAACCCGAATCCACCAACGCCTGATATGTAGCCCCTTGTACACTCACCGGTATGCGATACGCTCTGGCCTGATCGAGGGCAGCTTCTGGCACGTCGGGGATCCGCACCACCGCGCCCACCTCCATTGCTGCGCACTGTTGTTGCAGGTGGCCCGGTTCCCCGCAGCGCCAGCAAACCGGCCCGGGCCTTCCCTCTGCAGCTGTGCTCTGGGGCTCACTCACCTGAGGGGGGGGGAGAGACAGACACAGAAGGGAGAAACGGGAGGGCACCACGGGTGCGGCGGGCCAGCTGGGGTGGAGCCGGCCCCCACCTCCGTGGTGGGGGAATGGGGCGAGGACGGGACACAGAAGGGGGGGAGAAAGAGAGAGAGAAGAGGAGAGATGTCGTTGGCCGTCCTGCCACCAGAACAGCCGCCAAATGATCCTCCGCCAGTCCTACTGCCTGATCCAGCGACGCAGGGCGGTGGCACTGGACCCACTCCGCGGTTCCGGCTGGTAAGCGGGCGATGAACTGCTCCAGCACCACCTGATCGATGATTCCCTCAGCGTTGCGATCGTCGGCCCTCAGCTACCGCCAGCAGGCATCCCGGAGCTGCTGGCCGAACGCGAATGGCCGGCCGACTTCCTCCAACCGCAGCGCGCGGAAGCGCTGGCGCTGTTGTTCAGGCGTGCGCCCCACGCGCTGGAGGACGGCCCGGCGAAGGTCCGCGTAGGCCAGCCGGCGGCCGGCGGGGAGCTGTAGTGCGGCCAGCTGCGCCTCTCCCGTCAGGAGGGGGAGGAGGCGCGCTGCGTACTGCTCCATCGGCCACCCCGAGGCTTCGGCGACCTGTTCGAACAAGGTGAGAAACGCCTCGGGGTCGTCCTGCGGGCCCATCTTGGTCATGGTGAGGGGAGACGGGCCCACGGCCGGGGCGCTGGTGGACCCCGCCGACACGAGGAGATGCCGGAACGCCTCGCGATCTTCCTGCTGGGCCAGCACCAGGGCTTCGAAACGCCGCTCCTGCTCCTTTCGGAGCGTGACGAGCGCCTGGTGCTGGCTTTGCTGAGCCGTGGCAAGGGCGTGGACCAAGTCCGCAAATGGGGAGGATTCCATGGGGCTGCAAGGTTGGTGCTCCACCTTTGTCCCAGGTTTCGGCACCACTGTAGCGCTTTTGAAGTGTGGGTGGAGCACAGAGGACGGCAGGACAACGCTTTGGATGCAAGAAGGCTTTTTATTTCCAAACTTTTCAGTCTAGTCGCCAATTCTTAACCTGGGGCATAACACACACACACACACACACACACACACACACTGTGTTCTTGTCCCTGGATGCGCTCCCCTCTGCTCTCCCTCTGCCTCCTTAAATAGGGCACGGTTACTGGGAAAACACACAAAACACAGGTTAATTACCGTCAGGTGTAGCGATTCTGCCACTCACCTTCCCTGGCTCCACTCACCTTCCCTGGCTCCGCCCTCCTGTCACAGACCGGCGCTTGACCACGCCCCCGCTGCCACAAACATTTTACACACATTACAAAGGCATGGCTGCAGAAGAGGAGGGTGTCTGTTCCCTTTGTCCCCAATAGAGAAAGTGTGGTAAATTTTGAAAGGAAAAATATGATAATGATAACCCCATACTATTGCACACCTTAAGACCTGTTTGCAGGAAGAATGGGACAAAATAACACCTGAAACACTTCAGCACTTGGTGCCTTCAGTCCCAAAACAGCTTCTAAGTGTTTTGAGAAGGAATGGCAACATTACAAAGTGGTAAATGCTTTACCATCCCAACTTTTTGTCAAGTATGTTGCGAGAATCAAAATTGACATGTTTATTTTGGAACCCCCCCCCAAAAAAAAAAATACAAATATTCATTTTCAGTTTTACTTTCAATTTCAACATAAGATCCCAATAACTTCTTATTTGGTGTTTGTCAAATTTTCTCTATTTCTACATAAATATGACTTAAACCAGCATCAGATTTTCACACAAGTCCTAAAACTAAATAAAGAGAACCCAATTAAACAAAGGAGATTAAATGATTGGTTGGTTGATTAAAATGATCCAATATTACATATCAGTGATTGGTAAAAATGTGTTTTTCTAGGATTAACAGTTAATTTGAAGGTGAAATTCGAGTCTGGTGATTTCAATCAATGGGATGATAATCAGGTGTGAGTGGGCACCCTGATTTATTTAAAGAACAGGGCTCTATCAGTGTTTGATCTTCACAACATGTTTGTGGAAGTGTGTCAGTGCATGAACAAAGGATATTTGAAAACTTCAGAAAAAGAGCTTCTGATGCTCATCAGGCTGGAAAAGGTTACAAAACCATCTCTAAAGAGTTTGGACTACATCCACGGTCAGACAGATCAGGGAAATTCAAGACAACGGTTACCCTCCCCAGAAGTGGTCCACCAGCAAAGATCATTCCAAGAACAAGGCATGTGCGGCAGTGAGGGTGTGGACAAGCATCGACTGTAAATGGTGAGGAGTCAGGTGGAACCAGCAGGTAACATTTGATGAGGTACACCTGTCTAATTACTGGGTGTCTATTAATGTGCATCTCTGTGTCTTTCAGATGGCTGGTAGTGAGAGAGAGCGCTGCATCCTGCAATTTGTCCGTGTGTGTAGAGAGATATCAACACTGAAAAGTGAATGTTTAAAATAAAAGTACACCTTGGATTGTAGCAGCTGTCTCCAGTTCCTCATTTATCTCAGCAAACCTTGTCACACTGGTGCCAAAACCTGGGAGTGAGGAATGAATGCCTCCATGGAAACCAAACCAGTCAGATAACTCTTCCAGGCACTAGCCAATGGACCTCTAGTACCAGCACCAAGCACTCATTGCACTTTCTGTGGATTAGGGACAGCACTTCCAGGCTCTGCTCGAGGCCCAGGCGGAGGACTGGCAGGTGATTCAGAGGTTGGTCCAGTGAGTGGGTGCCCCAGTGGTCATTCCTGTGGCCAGCATGCCCATCCAGCTGGTCAAGATGGGCCTGCAGGATGACCCCGAATCCTTCATTGAGCTGTTTGAGAACGTCATGGAGGCGAGCTTGTGGCCAACCTCACAGTGGGCAGCTCACCTTTTGCCGCTCCTGTTGAGGGAAGCCCAGCTTGCGGCTTGGCAGCTCCTGGCCACAAACACACTGGAGGACCCCAACCTGAAGCAGGCCATACTACAGTGGGTCAGCCATGGCCCAGAAGAGCAGCACCAACACTTCCGCTCGCTGGCATATGGTGAAGTTGGTCGGCCATTTGCATTCACTCAACAACTCCAGGATGCCTGCCAACAGTGGCTGCTGGCAGGTGAGTGCGATGTTGAGACTATCATCAATTGAGTGACACTGGAACAATTCTTTGCCCAGCTGCCAAGAAAGACATCAACGTGGATCCAGTACCACTGAGCGGCATCGCTGGAGGAGACAGTCCGGCTGGCAGAGGACCATCTGATAGTGTTTCTGGGAGCAGGCACTCCCACAGCTTCTCTTCCTCTCTCTCACTTTCTCCCCCTCCTTCTTGTTGCCCCTCCCCTACCCCAGACCCACGGAACTGGACACCAATTTCCCTGAAACCCACTTCCCATACTCGTGTCTGTTCTCATGTTTCGTCTCTTCCTTCTGTGTCTGAGCTGCCATTGATTCCCTCTCTCTCTCCAGAGGTGGACTTATCCATGCCCACCTGAACTGGGCAGGTCTGTTGGCATGGAGGGAAGGCTGGGACTTCCAGGAATCAGTGGTTCCACAAGGACATGGGGATACTGATTTGCACTCCTGATGCACTTCAGGCTTCCCCTAATCAAGCAGGAATGTACAGAGTCTCTGTAAATATTCAAGGGGGTACACATCAGGCTTTGGTGGATTCTGGTTGTAATCAGACCTCGATGCATAAAAGCCTGATTCAGTGCAGGGCACTAGGAAATGTACGATTGGTGAAGGTCAGATGTGTGCATGGTGACATCCACAAATATCCGCTAATACCAGTCACTATTCAATAAAAACATACTGTGTAGACAGCGGTTAGTCGGAGCCCCACCCATCCACTTATCCTGGGAACAGACTGGCCGGGGTCGTAAACATTAATAAAACAATTAGTAGTGGGTGGGTCCTGCAGTAGTACATTACAGGGGAATCCTGCCGCAATGTTAGTTGGAGAGGCAGTCCCAGAGCCGTCCGTGTCAGCTCCGCATCATGATGACACAGAGAGTGGAGAGGGCCCTTCTCTCTCTCTCTCTCTCTCTCTCTCTGGGGAATCTCTTAAGAAATTTCCCATTGAAACAGATGTGTGACAAGTCTCTGAGGGACACTTTTGACCAAGTGAAAGTAATTGATGGCCAACCTCTCTAACCTAACGTTGCTTTGTTCTTTCTGTATTTTTGTATTATTAAGGATAGGCTATATCGAGTGATGCAATACATTCAAACTAAGGAAGAGACAGCACAGTTATAATAATAATAATAATAATAATAATAATAATATGTTCAATTTATATAGTGCCTTTCTCAAAACCCAAGGTTGCTTTACAGTAATAAGCAGGAAAAAAAAGTCCACCAAATAGAGGTCAGGATATCATTCCAGTGGTGTAGCAGCCACAGTCCCACTAAAAGGCGCACGAAAACAAGTCCCACATCTCCAGCACAGCTGCCATGACGCCGCCAGCAACATTGCTTGAACACCACGCCATGGATCCACAAAGCGAGCACAGAAGCACCACCATGCAGAGCGCTGGTATGTCCCAAACCGCCTGGACAGCTGCCGCGATGCCACCGAGCAACATCGCTCGGAACATCACGCCAAGCATTAAAGCACAGAGCGCTGGACAACCACAATATTAAAATGAGGAACAAGCTCACTGCAGTCCATAGCTGAGAGCATGGGCATCACCCATAGCGAACCAAGGCCTGGAGGGAACCGACGTCCAAAACTGGGTCTGGAGCTACACCACAACCAGTGGACAAAAACACTTAAACATCAAACACAGAAAAAAGAAAAAAATTAAAATAAAAAAGGAGAGAAAATTAAAAAAAAAAAAAAAGCTCCAGTTGTAATTGCAACATTTTGTCCCATCTGGTGGAGGGGGAGGTGCACCCAGTGCTGTACATCAGCCGCAAGCTCTCTGTGTGCCTGGCCATCAAGTGGGTGGTCCTCACTCTCTGGTACTACCTGCTAGAACACCCATTCCCCCTCTGTTCCGACCATGCCCTGCTCCAATGGCTCCACCGCATGAAGGATGCCAATGCCGGATCACTCATTTGGTATCTGGCCCTTCAGCCCTTTAAATTCAAGGTGGTCCACAGGCCAGGGTCACAGATACTTGTAGTGGATTACTTCTCCCGCAGGAGAGGAAAAAGGAAGGAAAAAAACTGTTCCCAATTATGAAACAGCACTGGGCAAAGGGCACCCATGCATCAATTATTGTGGACAAACTGCATATCGATGGACAACTATACCGTGACTGCTCCATCACTCCTTGGCTGATTTCAGTTCCATAACTGTATCAAAACCTGAATATTTTATTTTTATATATATATATATATATATATACAGTGGTGCTTGAAAGTTTGTGAACCCTTTAGAATTTTCTATATTTCTGCATAAATATGACCTAAAACATCATCAGATTTCCACACAAGTCCTACAAGTAGATAAAGAGAACCCAGTTAAACAAATGAGACAAAAATATTATACTTGATCATTTATGTATTGAAGAAAATTATCCAATATTACATATCTGTGAGCGGCAAAAGTATGTGAACCTTTGCTTTCAGTATCTGGTGTGACCCCCTTGTGCAGCAACAACTGCAACTAAACATTTCCGGTAACTGTTGATCAGTCCTGCACACCGGCTTGGAGGAATTTTAGCCCATTCCTCCGTACAGAACAGCTTCAACTCTGGGATGTTGGTGGGTTTCCTCACACCAACTGCTCGCTTCAGGTCCTTCCACATTTCGATTGGATTAAGGTCAGGACTTTGACTTGGCCATTCCAAAACATTAACTTTATTCTTTTTTAACCATTCTTTGGTAGAACAACTTGTGTACTTAGGGTCGTTATCTTGCTGCATGACCCACCTGCTCTTGAGATTCAGTTCATGGACAGATGTCCTCACATTTTCCTTTAGAATTCACTGGTATAATTCAGAATTCATTGTTCCATCAATGATGGCAAGCCGTCCTGGCCCAGATTCAGCAAAACAGGCCCAAACCATGATACTACCACCACCATGTTTCACAGATGGGATAAGGTTCTTATGCTGGAACGCGGTGTTTTACTTTCTCCAAACATAACACTTCTCATTTAAACCAAAAAGTTCCATTTTGTTCTCATCCATCCACAAAACATTTTTCCAATAGCCTTCTGGCTTGTCCACATGATCTTTACCAAACTGCAGATGAGCAGCAATGTTCTTTTTGGAGAGCAGTGGCTTTCTCCTTGCAACCCTACCATGCACACCAGTGTTGTTCAGTGTTCTCCTGATGGTGGACTCACGAATATTAACATTAGCCAATGTGATAGAGGCCTTCAGTTGCTTAGAAGTTACCCTGGGGTCCTTTGTGACCTCGCCGAGTATTACACGCCTTGCTCTTGGAGTGATCTTTGTTGGTCGACCACTCCTGGGGAGGGTAACAATGGTCTTGAATTTCCTCCATTTGTACACAATCTGTCTGACTGTGGATTGGTGGAGTCCAAACTCTTTCGAGATGGTTTTGTAACCTTTACCAGCCTGATGAGCATCAACAACGCTTTTTCTGAGGTCCTCAGAAATCTCCTTTGTTCATGCCATGATACACGTCCATAAACATGTGTTGTGAAGATCAGACTTTGATAGATCCCTGTTCTTTAAATAAAACAGGGTGCCCACTCGCACCTGATTGTCATCCCATTGATTGAAAACACTTGACTCTAACTTCACCTTCAAATTAACTGCTAATCCTAGAGGTTCACATACTTTTGCTGCTCACAGATATATAATATTGGATCATTTTCCTCAATAAATAAATGACCAAGTATAATATTTTTGTCTCATTTGTTTAACTGGGTTCTCTTTATCTACTTTTAGGACTTGTGTGGAAATCTGATGATGTTTTAGGTCATATTTATGCAGAAATATAGAAAATTCTAAAGGGTTCACAAACTTTCAAGCACCACTGTATATATACACACACAATATATATGTGTGTGTATATACGTGTATATATATATATATATATATATATATATATATATATATATATATATATATATATATATCATCTCATTATCTCTAGCCGCTTTATCCTGTTCTACAGGGTCGCAGGCAAGCTGGAGCCTATCCCAGCTGACTACGGGCGAAAGGCGGGGTACACCCTGGACAAGTCGCCAGGTCATCACAGGGCTGACACATAGACACAGACAACCATTCACGCTCACATTCACACCTACGGTCAATTTAGAGTCACCAGTTAACCTAACCTGCATGTCTTTGGACTGTGGGGGAAACTGGAGCACCCGGAGGAAACCCACGCGGACACGGGGAGAACATGCAAACTCCGCACAGAAAGGCCCTCGCCGGCCACGGGGCTCGAACCCGGACCTTCTTGCTGTGAGGCGACAGCGCTAACCACTACACCACCGTGCCGCCTATATATATATATATATATATATATATATATATATATATATATATATATACACACACAAAACTGTATCAAAACCTGTATATATACAAAACCTCCTAATGTGATCTCACACATCTGATAACTTCCTCAGTCTTCATGCGACTCTCTACCTTGTACTCTGTCTCTCGCATTCGACCTTCTCTGTTCTCTCTCTTTCTCTTCTACTCTCTCACTTACTCACTCACTTGGTCTATCTTTATGTACATATGTTTGATTATGTTCTCTGTGTTTATGTATTGTACAGTATGGATGTTTATATCGTCTGTGTTTGTGCGATGATGCATTTTTTTTATTCGCTTGGAGAGGAATGGATACAGTAAGAACTTATTTACTTATCATGAGAAAATGTGTTGTCATGAAGCCATCTTTATTGTGCCATAACATTGACGACAACTATAATGATGATGGTATTGATGATGATGACCATGACGATTACCATTGCATAGATTATTAGGAAAATTGTGATGATGACTATTATTCTAGTAATGATATGTATGTTTAGTCATACATGCCCATGTATACATTCTTTCACGCACACACACCCTACCTATGCTTTTTCCTTTTTTACACATGCATTGCATGTATTTATACACCTTTCTACACCAGCTGTAGCATATTAATTAATATGATTTATATAATTATTGACAAACTATCTGGATACTAATGTCAATCAGATTCATTAGCTGGAACACCAGTGGTGTTAACTCACAGGCAAAGAGAACAAAAGTATTAAACCATCTTACTAATCTCAAAGCACATATTTGTCTGTTACAAGAGACACATCTTTTGCAATCCAACAACACAAAATTAAAAACCTCAGTCTACACTCAAGTCTACTCTGCTTTCTGTGATTCCAGAAAACAAGGCATCTCTATATTAATAAATAAAAACCTAATGTTCATTTACAACCCCGATTCCAAAAAAGTTGGGACAAAGTACAAATTGTAAATAAAAACGGAATGCAGTGATGTGGAAGTTTCAAAATTCCATGTTTTATTCAGAATAGAACATAGATGACATATCAAATGTTTAAACTGAGAAAATGTATCATTTAAAGAGAAAAATTAGGTGATTTAAAATTTCATGACAACACCACATATCAAAAAAGTTGGGACAAGGCCATGTTTACCACTCTGAGACATCCCCTTTTCTCTTTACAACAGTCTGTAAACGTCTGGGGACTGAGGAGACAAGTTGCTCAAGTTTAGGGATAGGAATGTTAACCCATTCTTGTCTAATGTTGGATTCTAGTTGCTCAACTGTCTTGGGTCTTTTTTGTCGTATCTTCCGTTTTATGATGCGCCAAATGTTTTCTATGGGTGAAAGATCTGGACTGCAGGCTGGCCAGTTCAGTACCCGGACCCTTCTTCTACGCAACCATGATGCTGTAATTGATGCAGTATGTGGTTTGGCATTGTCATGTTGGAAAATGCAAGGGCTTCCCTGAAAGAGACGTCATCTGGATGGGAGCATATGTTGCTCTAGAACCTGGATATACCTTTCAGCATTGATGGTGTCTTTCCAGATGTGTAAGCTGCCCGTGCCCCACACACACTAATGCAACCCCATACTATCAGAGATGCAGGCTTCTGAACTGAGCGCTGATAACAACTTGGGTCGTCCTTCTCCTCTTTAGTCCGAATGACACGGTGTCCCTGATTTCCATAAAGAACTTCAAATTTTGATTCGTCTGACCGCAGAACGGTTTTCCACTTTGCCACAGTCCATTTTAAATGAGCCTTGGCCCAGAGAAGTCGTCTGTGCTTCTGGATCATGTTTAGATACGGCTTCTTCTTTGAACTATAGAGTTTCAGCTGGCAACAGCAGATGGCACGGTGAATTGTGTTCACAGATAATGTTCTCTGGAAATATTCCTGAGCCCATTTTGTGATTTCCAATACAGAAGCATGCCTGTATGTGATGCAGTGCCATCTAAGGGCCTGAAGATCACGGGCACCCAGTATGGTTTTCCGGCCTTGACCCTTACGCACAGAGATTCTTCCAGATTCTCTGAATCTTTTGATGATATTATGCACTGTAGATGATATGTTCAAACTCTTTGCAATTTTACACTGTCGAACTCCTTACTGATATTGCTCCACTATTTGTCGGCGCAGAATTAGGGGGATTGGTGATCCTCTTCCCATCTTTACTTCTGAGAGCCGCTGCCACTCCAAGATGCTCTTTTTATACCCAGTCATGTTAATGACCTGTTGCCAATTGACCTAAGGAGTTGCAATTTGGTCCTCCAGCTGTTCCTTTTTTGTACCTTTAACTTTTCCAGCCTCTTATTGCCCCTGTCCCAACTTTTTTGAGATGTGTTGCTGTCATGAAATTTCAAATGAGCCAATATTTGGCATGAAATTTCAAAATGTCTCACTTTCGACATGTGATATGTTGTCTGTGTTCTATTGTGAATACAATATCAGTTTTTGAGATTTGTAAATTATTGCATTCCGTTTTACAATTTGTATTTTGTCCCAACTTTTTTGGAATCGGGGTTGTATAATTCAACTATTACTGACCCAGAAGGGTCAGTAATCAATAGTAATGAGATAACAATAGCCAGTGTGTGTGGTCCAAATAATGATGATCCAACGTTTTTCCATAACTTCTTTTCATCACTACTTGAGTTCTCATCCACTACATTGATAATAGGGGGACACTTTAATACAGTCTTACACCCAATAATTGACCGATCTAACGCTACAGAAAATAAAAGATCCTGGAATGCCACTAAAATAATACAATATATGGATGAGTTTGGCCTTAGTGATAGCTGGCGACTACGAACCCCATCAGCAAAAGAGTATACATTCTTTTCATCTGTACGCAAATCTTTCTCTAGGATTCATTTCTTCCTTATAAGTAACTACATTATGCCCAATATTTCTAACACACAAATTCACTCAATTATCATTTCAGACCAGGCCCCGATTAGTTTTGATTTGCATGACAAATACTTAAAAAAAAAATAACTTCTAGATGGCGCTTCAATATATCTTCATTCAAAGACCCAACTTTTAACACGTACTTCAAGAGAGACTGAGCATCCTCTCTAGAAATGAATGATTCTCCAGACATATCACCCACACTCCTCTAGGAAACAGCTAAGGTAGTACTGAGAGGCAAAATCATTTCATTTTCGACATATAAAAAGAAAAAAGAACAAAAAATAAAACATTTAACAAATTTATATTCTTCTAATCCTTCTGATCAAATTGACAGTGAGCTCAAAAAAGCAAAATTCCTTTTTGAAGACATATTTAACAAAAAAACCCACAATTTCTAATCCATAAATCGAGGCATAATAATTTTGAATTTAGTAACAAGTCAGGCAGATTTTTTGCAAATCAACTCAAAAGAGACAAAGAAAAATCAACAATTCCAGTAATTAAGGACTCACAAGGCAACATCTTGAATTCCTCAGAAGACATCACTGCATTTCAGACATTCTACAGTGAACTATACACCTCTATTAAAGATCCCAACCCATTAGGCATTGAAACTTTTCTAAATAGCACTAACCTCCCCAATATCATATCAAAACAGGTAGAAAGGCTTGATAAACCACTCTCACCAATAGAACTGGAAAAATCTGTAGAGTCAATGACCAATATGCACCAGGCCCAGATGGGTACCCTGCTGAATTCTATCAACACTTCTGGCATACTATCTCAACACTTTTCATTAGGACAGTTAAAAACATAAAATCCACCTCATATATACCGCCCCACATGAACACAGCTTTGATCTCAGTGCTACCTAAGCCGAATAAAGATTCTACCTTCTGTTCTAGTTACCGCCCCATATCACTTATTAACACAGACCTGAAAATCATCAGTAAAACACTATCCACCTGAATTGAAGGGGTCATTCAAATTGGCTTCATAAAAGTTAGACAATCATCCAGTAACACATGACGCCTGTTCAATCTGATGCATACTGTCCAAAAAACAAAAAACAAAACAAACCTCAGTGCAACAGTCACCTCACTAGATGCAGAAAAAGCATCTGACAAAGTAAACTGGAGATTTTTATTCACCACCTTGGAAAAGTTTGGCTTTGGAGAATCATTCATTCATTCACTGGATAAGGATACTTTACAAATCACCCATGGCTGCAGTTACAACTAATGGTATCACTTCTCAACACTTCACACTACAATGGGGTACCAGACAAGGATGCCCTTTCTCTCCCTCTCTCTTTGCAATCTTTATAGAACCCTTGGCTACTGCTATCTGTCAAAATGGCAACATTAGTGGAATCTCAATCCTGAACTCAAGCCATAAAATTAGTCTTTATGTGGATGACATACTGCTATATACACAGAACCCATCAATATCACTTCAAGAAGCTTTCAAACTCATCAATTCATTTTTGGACATATCAGACTACTCTGTCAACTCGACAAAGTCAATAATTCTACCCCTCAATGAAGCTAAGTGGGATGATGCAGTCCAGAACCAAATCTCACTACCCCTTACCACTGCCAATATCAAATACATTGGAATTAACATCTTCAGGCTGTCAGAGTTGTTTCAGCTCAATTTCACCCCCTTGCTAAAAACAATAGAAGAGGATTTAAAATGCTGGAATAATCTCTACTTTCCCTTATGCGATGAATCTCTACAGTAAAAATGAATACCCAAAATTAATTATCTATTCACAATGACTCTTATCCAACCTAGCCCAAAATGGTTTTCCACCCTTGACTCAATAATATCAAAATTTTACTGGAAAAACAAACCACCCCAGCTAAAACTGACCACCATACAAAAAGATAAATTCCATGGAGGTTTAGAGGTGGCACATTTTCAACATTACTATTCAGCCAATCAATTACAGTACATTATAAAATGGATAAAAAAAAATCAATATCAAAACCCATGGCTGGAAATAGAACAATCAGAATGCAAAGACATTGATATCAAAGACCTACCCTTCTGAAGCAAAACCATTAAAAAAAAACACCCCTGTTATAAAAACCTGGTCATTTGAACAACTCTGACAGCCTGGTGGAAGATAAATATAATGACTAACTTTCATATGACACCTTGCAAACACACCCCAATTTGGTCAAATCCAGACTTCTTGGTCAATAAAACCCCAATAAAATCTCATATTTGGAAGCAAAAAGGAATCTCCCATCTCCATCACATCTTTGATAACAACACTCTCCTTAGCTTTGAAGAATTGTGTCAGAGGTATGGCATCGGTGGAGATCAGTTTCTACTATACATACAAATAAAAAATGCACTAAAACCAAAAATCAATATTGTTTTTAATAATCTCGAACAACCTCCTTTACTCCAAAAATTTATTACAATATTTGACTCTAAAAAACAGCTCTCAAAAATATCTCATCTCATTATCTCTAGCCGCTTTATCCTGTTGTACAGGGTCGCAGGCAAGCTGGAGCCTATCCCAGCTGACTATGGGCGAAAGGCGAGGTACACCCTGGACAAGTCGCCAGGTCATCACAGGGCTGAAACATAGACACAGACAACCATTCACACTCACACCTACAGTCAACTTAGTCACCAGTTAACCTAACCTGCATGTCTTTGGACTGTGGGGGAAACCGGAGCACCTGGAGGAAACCCACGCGGACATGGGGAGAACATGCAAACTCCGCACAGAAAGGCCCTCGCCGGTCACGGGGCTCGAACCCGGACCTTCTTGCTGTGAGGCGGCAGCGCTAACCACTACACCACCATGCTGCCCACTCTCAAAAATATATAAACTGCTACCTACTATAAATCTAACCATTGCCTTACCCAAAAACAAATGGGAAAATGATTTATCAATCTCCACCGATGCCAGCTTCTGGGAACAAATCTGCTCCAATACTTTTACAATGACATCATCTACAAATCTACAGTTAATACAATATAAAATACTACATAGAACACATATTACTCAACATAAAATATACAAAATGGGCTTCAATACTTATGGCATATGTTCTCACTGCTCACTCAATACCACAGACACCTACTGGTATACCCATGCCACATGGCACTGTCCACCAGTTAGTCAATTCTGGGAATCCATCACTGATATCATGTCTTCGGTTCTGAACTGCGCCATCCCACTATCCCCAAAGCTTTGCCTACTCAGAGATCTAACAACTCTTGATGCACAATATCATAATTCAAAATTAGTTTTAGTTGCCCTTGCTATCGCTCAGAAAACAATACTCATGAACTGGAAAACTAGACAAAAACTCAGTACATCATTATGGACTCAATTAATTACAGAACACATCTCATCTCATCTCATTATCTCTAGCCACTTTATCCTTCTACAGGGTCGCAGGCAAGCTGGAGCCTATCCCAGCTGACTATGGGCGAAAGGCGGGGTACACCCTGGACAAGTCGCCAGGTCATCACAGGGCTGACACATAGACACAGACAACCATTCACACTCACATTCACACCTACGCTCAATTTAGAGTCACCAGTTAACCTAACCTGCATGTCTTTGGACTGTGGGGGAAACCGGAGCACCCGGAGGAAACCCAAGCGGACACGGGGAGAACATGCAAACTCCGCACAGAAAGGCCCTTGCCGGCCACGGGGCTCGAACCCGGACCTTCTTGCTGTGAGGCGACAGTGCTAACCACTACACCACCGTGGCGCCCTTACAGAACACATCTTACATGAAAAAATGACAGCTTCTTTAAAAAAACAGTCTGAGTATTTTTTGCAAACCTGGAAACCACTTATTTCCTTTTTAAATTTGGCTGTGAACTGACGCCACTCCTATGTGCTCATGCATGCTTATGCACATGTAGATACACATATACTAACATAGACTATGATCTTTGTGCACACAATAGCATACTTTATTACCACAATTCATAAATTTATCTTTTCTTTTTTTCCTTTTCTCTTTTTTCATTTGAAAAACAAATTGTCACATAAGGAAAATATACCAATTTTACAGTAATCTAGAATTCCTTCATAGAAATACTCCAACCATAATGCAAACTCATAATCATTCACACAGAAGCACACCCTCACACATACTGTACCATATTGGTTGCACAGCAGCATACAGAATAAATGTCCTCCCCCCGACTCCTCTTCTTAACCATACACAAATATATTATGCAATAAAAATGTCCTTGTACACTTAAATACAAAAATATCTTTGTGTATACAGGTGTGTGTATTATTATTATCTCATCTCATCTCATCATCTCTAGCTGCTTTATCCTTCTACAGCAGGGGTGTCCAAACTGATCCATAAAGGGCCGTGTGGCTGCAGGTTTTCATTCCAACCATGCAGCAGCACACCTGACTTGGCTCATTCAATCAACTGAACTGTCTTCACACAGTCAAATACTTGCAGCCACACCCACCCTTGATTAAAGGGTGGGTGTGTCAGTTGATTGAATAAGCCAAATCAGGTGTGCTGCTGCATGGTTGGAATGAAAACCTGCAGCCACATGGCCCTTTATGGATCAGTTTGGACACCCCTGTTCTACAGGGTCGCAGGCAAGCTGGAGCCTATCCCAGCTGACTACGGGCGAAAGGCGGGGTACACCCTGGACAAGTCGCCAGGTCATCACAGGGCTGACACATAGACACAGACAACCATTCACACTCACATTCACACCTACGGTCAATTTGGAGTCACCAGTTAACCTAACCTGCATGTCTTTGGACTGTGGGGGAAACCGGAGCACCCGGAGGAAACCCACGCGGACACGGGGAGAACATGCAAACTCCACACAGAAAGGCCCTCGCCAGCCACGGGGCTCGAACCTGGACCTTCTTGCTGTGAGGCGACAGCGCTAACCACTACACCACCGTGCCGCCCTGTATTATTATTATTATTATTATTATTATTATTTGTTTGTTTTCTTAAGTGTGGGGCCAGTCGAGTCGATGCTCTGCCATCTCCCGGCTGTTGGCTTGGTGGGTGGGAACTGGTGTGGGCATGGAGCGGCTGTTAGTGCACATTGCTGCATCTGGCGGCTTGGATGAGCCTGGCTGGGGTGGTGCTTAGGCTGGTGGGGCTGGACACCAACGTGCGGCAGATTCTGTCCAGACCCTTGCTTGCAGATGAGTGTTACAATCTCAATAGGCCCCACAAGCACTGTACACCTGATGCTAGTGACTCAGCATGTCTACCTGGGAAAAGAAAGAAACATGCTCCTGGAAGAAGGTGCTAATGCCTGGAGCATCAACCATGCCCCACATTCTGTGGACCACCTGGCAGCTGAAACCATAAAAAGAAAAGATGCTGAACATATTTAGACATCAAAGCTTATCCAACAGTGACCTCCAGCCAGAAACTATCATTATTAAACAAGCACAAACCTAGGCTTTTCATCATCAAATTAACACTTTAGTGCTGCATGTCTAAACTGCAAAACATTATCTCAGCAGATTATAACAGACAGGAACTGATTTTCAAAAGACAAAATCTTCAAACCCCTAGATGGCCTGAGGTCGTCACAGTGCAGGGTGAGGACAAAGCTGCGCACTGGTGCTCGCTCTACTCTCATGTTTGCTGCCCTGTGTTTGGTCTGTCTGGGGTGCTGGGTGAGGCGATATGTGCCCGTTGGTGGTTGCTGTGTCTGTATCGGGTGCCTGCCTGCTTCACTGGTGGCTGGGGAATGATGGGGTTTTGCACTCTCTTTTAATGTTCTTTTGCATTGCAATTGTCGTTTAGGTATTGTGTAGGTTTTGTCATTGTTCTTTTGTTTCTGTTGTCTCTGTTGTTCTAATTTTTTGTATCCCCTTGTTTCTTATGCAGTCTGTCACTCCTGTAGCCTGTTTTTTTAAAAAATACTTTTTGTATATCACATGGTTCCGTGTGTGTTCCCTGTGTTGTTTCAGAGTTTTGGTGTCTTCAGTATTGTTCTGCTGTGTAGAAAATGGTAATACAAAACAACAACAACAACAACAACAAAACTGACACAAATCACTGATACTGTATAAACCACTTAAGGATTTCATTTGCACTTTTGAAAATCTACCTCTTCCCTTGGTTCATTGCACATCTTGTGTTCATTGTTTGTTCGTGCATTGTTGTCTTTGTCGATTATCTTTGTTCTACTGTATAGGCTTTGTGTTGGTAATAAAAAAAAAAATTATTACCTCTCCTGCTGGGCGGTGTCAGCTGCAGGGCAGATGGCTCCCTGGCCTGAGTTGGGCAGTGAGGGTATGTGGCAGTGAGGGTGTGGTCAAGCATCAGCTGTGAACAGTGAGGAGTCAGGTGGAACCAGCAGGTAACATGTGATGAGGTACACCTGTGTCTAATTACTGGCTGTCTATTAGTGTGTCTCTGTGTGTCTTTCAGACAGCCAGTAACGAGAGAGAGAGAGAACTGCATCCTGCAATGTGTGTGTGTGTGTGTGTGTGTGTGTGTGTGTGTGTGTAGAAATATTGACACTGAAAAGTGGATGTATAAAATAAAAGTGCACCTTGGATTGTAGCACCTGTTTCCAGTTCCTCATTTATTTCAGCAAACCTTGGTCCAGCATGTAATCGTCCATGAGGTCACAAAGGAACCCAGGGTAACTTCTAAGCAACTAAAGACCTCTCTCACTTTGGCTAATGTTAATGTCCATGAGTCCACCATCAGGAGAACACTGAACAACAATGGTGTGCATGACAGGGTTACAAAGGGAAAGCTACTGCTCTCCAAAAATAACCAGTGTTCACCAGAAGGTTAACAGAAGGCTATTGGAAAAAGTTTGTAGATAGATGTGACCAAAATAGAATATTTTAGTTTAAGTGAGAAGCATTATGTTTGGAGAAATGAAAACATTGCATTCCAGCCTAAGAACCTTATCCCATCTGTGAAACATGGTGGTGGTAGTATAATGGTTTGGGCTTGTTTTGCTATATCTCGGCCAGGATGTTCATTGCCAGAACAATGAATTCTGAATTATTCCAGTGAATTCTGAAAGAAAATATCAGGGCATCTGTCTGTGAACTGAATCTCAAGATGTGTCATCCATCAAGACAATGACCCTAAACACACAAGTTGTTCTACCAAAGACTGGTTAAAGAAGAATAAAATTAATGTTATAGAATGGCCAAGTCAAAATCCTGATGTTAATCCAACTGAAATGTTGTGTGAGCAGTTCATATGAGGAAGCCCAGCAACATTCCAGATATGAAACTGTTCCATACGGAGGAATGGGCTAAAATTCCTCCAAGCCGGTGTGCAGGACTGATCAACAGTTACCAGAAATGTTTAGTTGCAGTTATTGCTGCACAAGGGGGTCACATCAGATACTGAAAGCAAAGGTTCACATACTTTTGCTCCTCACAGATAAGGAATATGAAATCATTTTCCTTAATAAATAAATGACCAAGCATAACATTTTTGTCTCATTTGTTTAATTGGGTTCTCTTTATCTACTTTTAGGACTTGTGTGAAAATCTGATGATGTTTTATGCAGAAATATAGAAAATTCGAAAGGGTTCACAAGCTTTCAAGCCCTACTGTATTTACACGTGTATTACATTTGTCTAAAATACATGGGAGTGGTTTAAGTGCCAACTGGATTTATTAACAAACTGGTTTACAAAGGAAAGTACAGAGCAGATCTCTACTTTTTTCCAACTCTCTCCTATCATACAATGACTACCAGCCAAGGAGGCTAAAGGCTAACATTCTTCCTCTGCAATATTTGAAACCAATCAACTGCATCTTTTTGAATGGCTGCTCATATTGTGTCACAGTGAAACACACTCAGAGGAAAGTGCTATCTGCCCTTTTTCATATACAGGGTACAATTGGCTAGATTGTTGTTGTGATTGACTGGATGAGAGAACGTATTCCATCCCTCCCACCTAGAAAGCACAATTTTGCTCCTGGCCATGGATGGCTCATCCTTTTGTCTCCTGACCATGGATGGCTGTGTAATCTTTGGGATTCACTGTCTGGATGATGGGATGAATGCCTTTCTGTTGCAATACTCAAGAGCTCAGACCTCTACTTTTTAACAAAGCCCAAATTATTGAATATGTGCCACAGCTTAGTGGTGATGTGCATCATATCTTATGTGGCTGAATGGCAAGAAGGCAGGGGATGGTTAAGACAGGTTAGGTTGGACAGCTCATTAGAACCAATGGTCTCCATGGAATTGATTATTTTAGTTTAGGTTAGCTGGATAAACTGGTACTAAACAGCAGAGAACCTTTAGCTCCAGTCACATTACACATTTCACATTACAGCACAGCCTTTCCTACCTGCTGCTCAGACTTTATAACTCATTCACATTGTGCTGTCTAGGTTTTTCAGTCAAAGTACAACAAAAGCCATGCTTTTACACTCATCTGCACTGTATTTTTTACTTATTTATGGTATTTTTTAAATTTAATATCAATTAGTCTCATTGCTGCTGTGGACTGACATTTTACAACTACACCATTTTGCATTATTAATTAGATTTCCAACTATTTTCCTCAGGGATTAATACAGCTGTTTATCACAGACAGTGTGCTGTGTTGTAAATCTCAAGAAATTTTAGTCTGAGCTCTGAATCTTCTCTGTAATGTTTAAGAAGCAACTGGAACTTTTTATGTACACTTGGTAACTCATATATTCAATAATAATAATAATAATAATAATAATAATAATAATAATAATAATAAATGATTACTACATATTTGTCATTAATACAACAGTAGTGTATTTTCTGATGATTTTTTTATTTCTTCAAATGACATTTAAAAACTTCAGTTAATACAACTGTTAATAGCTTCAGTTTGATAAAATATATTTTAAGTTAAAATTTTAATGAATTCAGAAATTACTTTGATGCTTGTATTTAAGATATTCTTAACACAATTAGCACTTTTTGACTGTACAGTATATAGTTAAAAAAGAGAAATTGTTTATAATCAGGGTGGCACGGTGGTGTAGTGGTTAGCACTGTCACCTCACAGCAAGAAGGTCCTGGGTTTGAGCCCAGTGGCTGACGAGGGCCTTTCTGTGCAGAGTTTGCATGTTCTCCTCGTGTCTGCGTGGGTTTCCTCCGGGTGCTCTGGTTTCCCCCACAGTCCAAAGACATGCAGGTTAGGCTAATTGGTGGCTCTAAATTAACCGTAGGTGTGAATGTGAGTGTGAATGGTTGTCTGTGTCTATGTGTCGGCCCTGTGATGACCTGGCGACTTGTCCAGGATGTACCCTGCCTCTCGCCCATAGTTAGCTGGGATAGGCTCCAGCTTGCCTGCGACCCTGTAGGACAGGATAAGCAGCTACAGATAATGGATGGATGGATGTTTATATTCATACTATCCAGTGTCACTCAGATGATAGGCTCCCTTTTAAGAGTTCTCATCTTTACTTGGAACGCTCTCTCAAAGGGAAATATTGTTCCACCCATTAAGCTTCTAGAGTTGTGATTTATGATCACAACTATACTGCTGATATAAGACAACAGCACACAAAAGATCACAAGCTGTACAGATACAAAAATGGGGAGAGTACACTCATAAAAAGAATCTATTAAGGGTTCTTAACTTCTTTAAGAGGTTCTGCTTGGAACTGTATTTAGAAGGACACCCTTCTCTGAAAGAGAAACACTCTGCTGTGCTTATACTTTCTGGATGCACTGTATAATATGGAGAGGGTACTTTTTAAAGAGTTTCTACTTGAAACCTTTGTTGAAAGAGAAACAATTTATTGTAGGATTTTACATTGAAACCTTAGCTCTTAGAACCCAGCTGATGCAAATTGTGTCCAAATTCTCATCACTTCGTCTTGCTTGAATTCCTTGCATATCATGTGTGTAGTGCATATCACATGAACCAACATGACTTAATCTTTCCAATGATGCTAGTTTCTTGTCTATGCAATTAAGCATTAGCAAGGAAAATAATTTAGAATTTATATCAAATTTAATCATACAGTAGTTACAGTCTGCATACGGTTCTGCATTCATCTTCACATCCATTACTCTTGCTTGAATTACCCATGACCTTGTCATTGCATAAATATGAAACACATATCACATACAACAGCGGAACTAGAGCTTTGTAATGATGCTAGTCACATTTGTACAGTATTTGTGCATACTGAAGTAATTACATTATAAAAAGAGATCAAACTTCTGCAAAGTAATATCTTTAGTAATTTCTTCACCCATTTTCACACTCCTACTTCTTAGTTGAATAAGAATCTTTTTTTCCCCATTCATATAAAGGTCGATATATAAAAATATACAAGTATTATCACATCAAATGATGGAAGATCTGGATACCCTAAAAAAAAAGATATAATGTGTATTGCTAGCCTTTTAACCTTTATAAAGACCAATGTAAGAGCTTAAAGTAAAGGTAGTGAAATTCTCATCTCATCTCATTATCTCTAGCCACTTTATCCTGTTCTACAGGGTCGCAGGCAAGCTGGAGCCTATCCCAGGTGACTACGGGTGAAAGGCGGGGTACACCCTGGACAAGTCGCCAGGTCATCACAGGGCTGACACATAGACACAGACAACCATTCACGCTCACATTCACACCTACGGTCAATTTAGAGTCACCAGTTAACCTAACCTGCATGTCTTTGGACTGTGGGGGAAACTGGAGCACCCGGAGGAAACCCACGCGGACACGGGGAGAACATGCAAACTCCGCACAGAAAGGCCCTCGCCGGCCACGGGGCTCGAACCCGGACCTTCTTGCTGTGAGGCGACAGCGCTAACCACTACACCACCGTGTTGCCCAGGTAGTGAAATTACCCTGAAAATAATTTTGGGTTCATAGGGTTAAAGTTTTCCCCGAAGGACAAACCAAAAACTGTTTAGGGTTTTAGATTTAACCTGTGTATGTATACCACTGCCAAATAACATCACTCAAGATGTCACAAGCTATATTCATGCAATATGGATGGTGTATATTCTTAAAAAAGAGATGAACTCTTCAAGGGTTCTTTGGATTGCTTTTGAGATTATTATAATGATCAGGATACTGACCACACTCTTAGAAAAGGGAACCTTTCAGAGGTTCTTTGGATTGTTAAGGATTCTCACATACCCAAAAGGGTTCTATTTAAAACCCTTTCTGATACCAAAAACTCAGCTGTCAGGTTCAAAAGAAGAACCCTTAAGGTTGCTAGATTTAACCTTTTTACTAAAGGGGGGGGCTATATACACTGATGAGTGTTATTTTCCCTCCAACTATGTTGCACGTTCTTCTTGTCAGCTGGTGGAAAATATGGTTTGTCACCTGCTGTTTTTTTTTTAACAGCTCTATGCTTGGATTGGACTCGGTCTTACCTGTAAATCATTTTGAAGCATCTACCACATGGATGTATGTACATGTCTTCTGAAATCATTTAATTGAATATGGGTTTTTTTACTCTCATACAAATGTCTTGCTTTCTTCCATACACAGTGGTCACGCATGGTCTCAGGACTTGTGGTTCAGTGGTTAAGATTGTAGTCATTGGAAAGTTGTGAGTTTAAATGATAATTTTATAAGCTGTTGTTTTGCCCTTCCTTGGTTAATCCTCAACTACTTGCTTGCACATTTGTATCTTATTACAGACGTTAGTGGCCTTGTATGCTAGTGTCTTCTTAAAACATTCTTTGGTGTTGTTGCTCTGGGGGAACTCTTAAGGTTCTATGTAGAACCCTACAACTGAGAATATTTCTTTTTAGAAAGGTAATATCAATGGTTCTTTGGGTATTTAACCTCTCTAACTTCCAAAAAGGGTACTACTTGGAGCCTTGGAAAGGGAAAACTGTTTATCACTTATACTATGAATTTTATTGCAAAGTGAAACATTCAATAATCACATTATTGAATAAACCAGTGCATTATTGCATAAAGCCAGAGCTGTCCATGGTTCTGAAGCAGACATCAACTATCCAGAAATCCTTCAGGACATATTCACATGTAAGAGATATGTGGATATTAAGAAGCTTATGATTTATGTAATATATATTTCAGAGTATTAAAACACACTATGAAGGCTGCATGCATGGTAGCCAAAAAATAGAAGTGGTCTACAACTCTCTAAAATTCCTAGTACATGAATACAAATGACTCTTTGCATTGTTCCAGGCTTTTACTGCTTTGTTATATTTTTGTTAGGGTACTAGATTTAACCAGGGAACAGGGAAGTATAATGTTTGGAACCCTTTCTCAAAGGGACGCACACTGTATTATAGTTTTGTAAAAACTTTAAGACTTTCTCCCAAAAGGACCAACCAAAGTGCCCATTAGATTCTTATTTTTAACATGTGTTTAACACATAATATGGACTGGGTACTCTTTATAAGTAACTAAATAAATAAATAAACCTTCAAGGTTTTTCAATGATTCTTTGGATAGTTAAGCATTCTTAGCTTGTTGAAAAGGTTCTATTTACATCCCTTTCTGATAGGCCTGATAGGTAAACACAGTTTAACATTTGTGAGGTTCTAAATAGAAACATTAAAGTTTTCCCCAAAAGGACAAATCAAAAAACTCTTTAGGGTTCCAGATTTAACTTGTAATTTAACTTGTCAAGTCTTGTCAAGACCAAACAGCAGCACACAAGAGCTGTACACATACAAAATAAATGACGTTCTTCAAGAGTCCTTTGGATAGTCCTTTGGGATTTCAGCCTTCTAAAATGGTTCTACTTGGTACCGTTTCTAATGAAGGCAAGGCAAGGCAAGGCAAGGCAAGGCAAGTTTATTTATATAGCACACTTCATACACAGTGCCAGTTCAATGTGCTTTACAGAAGTAAAAGCAGAACAGTAAACAATAGAAAATAAAATTACATAAAATAATTGGGGAAGAAAAATAAAGAATTAAACAATAGTAGAAATTAAATTAATAAAATGAAATAAAGTTAATCAGCCTCGAGATTAATTATTATTATGGGTTTAACTCATAAAGCGCGCTCTTCCCGTGGCTCTTCCACGAGGATCACCAAAAATGAAGAAACACTCTGTTGTGCTGTTAATGGAAATCTTGCATTTTTTTCCTCACTGGGGCAACCAAAGTACCCTTGAACATTTCCTATATTTGTATGCTACACAGAAACACCAGAGCATAAACAGAGCATGAAATTTCAACTACACTTTACTTTGTGTTTTGTACTTCTAATGGTGGAAGATTAATGTCTCTGGTGGAAGTGGTGGAAGTTTAGCAGTAGGGTTTGAGAAGTCAGAGGTTTTGCAGAATAAAATGGAGAACCAAACTCACAGCATCTAAAATTAAATTATTTGCTCAGTGTAGGTGGTGACTGACTGACCCTGATTACATGAAGTTGTACAAAGTAAATGTGATTGAATATTTTAAAGAATAATGTACTCCCTTAAACTTGCTCTAACCTTGAAGTTCTCAACTATGACATAGTGACCTAAAATCAGCCACTGAGGCACACAAGTGGAGTTAATCATAAATGACTTTGGGTGAGAAACAGAGTACACCCTGGAAAGGTCTCCAATCTATCACAGGGCTAACACTGAGATGAACAACCATTCACACTCACAGCCAGGACTAGGCTTGTTGATGGCAGAATCATCCCTATGCCTTTGGCATTCTAATTTTCAATAGCTTACTCCTGTTTTTACGTTATACAGAGGTGTTAATTACACTTCATCTTTAGCAGCTTGAGGCCCATTTTCTATCTATCAAAAAAATTGCTATTGATCCATCAATTCATGTGTCAATGCATCAATTGGCTCTGTACACAACTGTAGTCCACTGACTTTTGGTTCCTACCATGGCAGTCATATCAGTTTCTGGTTTGCTGCCATATGCTCTCAACAGTGACATAGTTTTCACAATGCCTGCAAGATTTACCACCTGCAGAGAAATTGATATGAAGCATAAATATAATTTAAAAAGTGTCCACAGATGTCTGTGGAGAGGAAGCAGTTCACATGATCATTGTTGTGTTCTACTGTGCTAAAATTTGAGGCGATACAACTCTGTATTGGGCTTCCACTGCTTTCCTCAAGACTCTGAACTTTGTCTCAAGTGGTTAAACAAAATAAGGTGGGATTGTTTTATGGTAACAAGTCACACAAAGGCAGCAGACATTTTAGTAGAAATGAAATTTTCAATATTTCATAAGAAGAATATTGGCCTGTTTTTATTATAGTAGTGAAATTATACTTACAAATGATTATAGAGACTAATATGAAATAATTTATTTTCATATTATATGAATGAACAAGTTAAACCAAAGGAAGATGGAACAAAGGAACATGGTTAACTAAATGGTAATAACAAATCTTAAAGCTGCTATTTTCAGTCTACACTCAAAATGTGGGGCTTGTCTAACTTTCTCATGAATCTGTAAGTCATGTAAACCACAGGAGTGAAATGGACGTAAGTGCAGGAAAATGTTTATTAAAAGCAGGCTGGTAAACAGTTCCAAAAATGTGAGACACAGATGATAAACTAGAACAGGCAGGGGTCATGCGATGATCAGAGTATATGAGACAAGGCTTTGGATGTAGTCAGAAAACATGAAGAGCCAAAACCAGAGTACCAATGCTAAATTAAAACAGCTTGGTAAACTCAGGTCCATGACACTGAGCATATACCTTGGAATGTGTCCATATTCAAGGTCCTTATATGCATGAGTTGATTGTGCTATGATCCAGAACAGGTGCTCAACATTAATTAATCTTAATGAGGTCAAGCGTGGCACAGTGCTGTGAGTTCAAGGTGAGGTGCTGTGCACTCTGAGTGGGAACATGCACAGATGTGACAGAACCCTTCCCCGGAGCTTTAGCTCCAACCCTCCAACCAACCCTCCTTGGTTGGCCCTAGGGATGAGGACCTGGAGCTGGACAAAGTCCCCTTGGAGCCCCACTCTGGCTTGGGAAAGATGTGGCAAAGAAACATGAGCTCAGGTGTCGACTTGGGTACAGGTTGGGCTAGATATGGGAGCGTGGATGCAGGCAGAGGCTTGGGTTCAGGCTTGGCTTGGAATGGGAGCATGGATGCAGGCATGGGCCCAGACGTGGAGCTGGGCCTGGGTATGGGCTGAGATTCAGGCATGGATTAAGACATGGACATGGGTTTGAACATTGGCATGGACTCAGGCATGGGCATGGGCTTGAGCATGGGCATGGACCCTGGTGTCAGTATGGGCATGGGCTTGAGCATGGGCATGGACTCAGGCATCAGCATGGTCATGGACTCTGGCATAGGCATAGACAGGGATTTGGGCTTAGACATGGGCTTAGAAACAGGTATGGGCTTAGTTTTAGGCATAAGCATGGGCTCTGGCATTCTTGAATACTCACATTCAGCACAGGATGAGACATGAAATAAGTGAATGTGTTTTTCGTTTCCGGTTGAGAGTACGCTGTGTGCATTCTGGCTGCCGCTTCTCACTGGAGCTTTTTATTTTATTTAATTTTCCCTTTTGTCAGCCCCTTGAAGGAGATCTGGAGCAGAGGCCTCCTCATCTGCTACTGTGTCAGCCTCTCAAAGGAGATCCGGAGTGAAGGCCTCCTTGTCTACCACTCTGTCAGCCTCTGCGGTACCAGTGTCCCCCCCCCCCCCCCCCCCCCAAGTTTCTAGGGGTTCCTCCTCCAGAGCCCAAATGTTCTTGGAAGGCTTTGATTCCACCAAGTCTGAATAAAAGAGCCTACACTGGAGCAAATGTCCATTTGGAGGGTAATCCACTCTATCATAGGGTGCAGATGGGTTTAATCTGAGGTGCTGGAGGAACCATGCAGGTCCAGACTGAGGAACAAAAAATTTGACATGGCGTTGTTTGGCATGCCTGCTCTCCTTTGCTACATCCATTTTGTTGGTGAGTTATACTGTCATGTAAACCACAGGAGTGAAACGGATGTAAATACAGGAAGAAAGTTTATTCAAAGCAAAACTGTATTTTGTAAATATAAAGAAAGTTAGAATTTGATGCCTGCAACACACTCAAAAAAAAGTTGGGACAGAGGCAAAATAAGACTGAAAAGTTTATAAGATACTCAAGTAAAACCATTTTGGAAGATTCCACAATAAACAGGTTAATTGGTACCTGATTGGGGAGAAAATGAGCATGCACCAAAGGCTCAGTCTTTGCAAGCAAGGATGAGTCATTGCTTACTCCTTTGTGCCAAAATTCATGAAAGAATTGTTAGTCAATTCAAAAAGAACATTTCTCAATGCAAGATTTTAGGTCTTTCAAAATCTATAGTACATAATATTATGAAAAGATTCAGGGAATTCAGAGACATCTCAGTGTGTAAAGGACAAGGTCGGAAATCACTGTTGAGTGTGCATGGCCTTCGAGCCCTCAGGTGGCACTGCCTGAGAAACTGTCATGCTAATGTGACAAATATAGCCACATTGACTCGGAAGTACTTTGGAAAACTATTGTCACTTAACACAGTCTGCCGCTGCATCCAGAAATGCAACCTGAAACTGTATTACACAAGGAGGAATCCATTCATCATTTGCATGCAGAAACGCTGCCAATTTCTCTGGGTCCAAACTCATCTCAGATGGACTGAAAGACAGCAGAAATGTGTGGTCAGATGAGTCCACATTTCAGCTTGTTTTTTGGAAAACTGGACATCAAGTTCTCAATGCCAAAGGTGAGCATGACCATCTAGTTTGTTATCAGGGAAAGGTGCAAAAGCCGGCATCTGTGATGGTATGGGATTACATCAGTGCCCACAGCATAGGTGAGTTGCATGTATGTGAAGATACTATTGATATATTGGGGCATACACCAATCAGCCATAACATTATGACCACTGACAGGTGAAGTGAATAACATTGATTATCTCATTACAATGGCACCTGTCAAGGGGTGGGATATATTAGACAGCAAGAGAACAGTCAATTCTTGAAGCTGATATATTGGAAGCAGGAAGAATGGGCAGCCGTAAGGATCTGAGCGACTTGGACAAGGGCCAAAATGTGATGGCTACATGACTGGATCTGAGCATCTCCAAAATGGCACATCTTGTTGGGTGTTCCCAGTATGCAGTAGTTAGTACCTACCAAAAGTTTCCAAGGAAGTATAACCAGTAAACTGGTGACAGGGTCATGGGTGTCGAAGGCTCATTGATTCGCATGGGGCACGAAGGCAGGCTGATGGGGCCCAAGCCCACAGAAGAGCTACTATAGCACAAAATGCTGAAAAAGTTAATGCTGGCTAAAACAGAAAGGTGTCAGCATTAACGTTTTCAGCAGTTATGTGCTATAGTAGCGCTTCTGTGGGATTGGACCATAAGGGCCTCTGCATGCTCTTGCGACAAGGCTTTCGCAGATAGCTTTTCGCAGACAGTTGTAATTTATCGTTGAGCGGGGAGTAATAGGCGTGCGTGATGTTATTCACTGCCACAACGCAAGGGGGCGCGAAGTCGCAAAATCGCTAGGAGTAGTTGGTGGGTGTGGTTAGTGGAGTGTTTATCCTCCAGTTACTTATAATGACTAGAACTGGAGTCGTATAGATGTACGTACTTCCTCACTTCCTTGATCAACCGCTCTTCGTGCTGCTCCATCTTCGCTCGTGTTTTTAAAAATGCCGGTCGTGAAAACAAACCAAACTGGGAAAGTAGGGAAGCGGAAGTGCGTGTACAGCGGATGTAGAGTGGACCAATCAGAGCCCTCTTGTCTGCGACGCTGTCTGCGAGGCTTCTGTGGTGGTCACAATTTTTGGGAGGTGCGCGCAGAGCATCTGCGAAGGGGGGGGGCTACGCAGACACCATCTGTGACGCCATCTGCGAGGACTGGGTTGTCAGCATAAATTGGCCTTTAGCCTTCCTAGTGGATGTTCAACTTAGGCTTGTGCCCTTGCCTTCTTTACACCGAAATTCCTTCAGGTTCCTTGAATTGTTTAATGATATTATGCACAATAGAAGGGGAAATATCCAAATCCCTTCATATCTTTCTTTGAGGAACATTGTTTTAAACATTTCAATAATTTTCTCACACATTTGTTGACAAACTGGAGATCCTTAGACCATCTTTGCTCCTCAAAGACTAGGCATTTCCTGGATACTGTTTTTGTAACAAATCATGATTACAATCACCTGTTGACATCACCTGTTTCAAATCACATCATTATTTATTTGATTTACCTCATTACTAGCCCTAAATTGCCCGTTCCAACTTTTTTGGATGTTTATTAAGAAAGGAAATTAAGTTGACCAGACAAAACATGAAATATATTAGGTTCATACTGTCTGCAATGAAATACAAGTCAAAGTAAATGTACAAATCACTGCTTTCTTTTTTCATTTGTATTTTCCATACCATCCCAACTTTTTCTGATTTGGGGTTGTAGTAACAAGTAGAACTAGATTTTTGCTGGCAGAAGCATCCCTGTTGATGTCATTGGTGTCAGTTTCTACTTGTTTATTTATTAAAAAAGTGGCACATAGTTAGATTTAAGATGGTGGAACATCTGTGCAACAAGCTGGTTCCTGTTCTAACTTACATTACAGCAGATATATACATTTGTTCCCTCACCAGTCACTCTATTTTTTTCTCTCTCTCTTTTAAAGTTAATAAAACAAAAAAGGCAGCTTATCATGTTATCGAGAAACTGCAAAACAAGACTTTCCCATCTCCTTTATCCTTTCCCATGTCAGCTTTAAGACTGACTGTTGTGCTGACATGGAGACTCCTTCCATAAATGTTAAACAAACAGCTTGTCCACCGTATTAACAATTGTACACGTTTCTTGTTTTTGTTTTTAATTCAGTTATTATTAGGCTTTGATTGTGTGGGGCATCCACCATACATATCGCTGTGAAAGAACTGTTACTATAGAAACAGTAAAGTATTACACTGAGAACATTAATGTAAACCTGTGATGTTAAGCTGCACTACTGTCAGAGCTGCTGTTATAGACAATAACCAATTTGACCAATCAGAATTGAGAACACAATGTGGAATAAGTACATGCTAACTTTTCAGCCAGCTGTCTCGAAGAGTATTGACAGAACAGGTATGAGCTAAAATTGCTTCTATATATTTTGTTATTATAAGAGAATGATAAAATGCCAATTATTCATAGGCCCAAGTGTGTAGTGATTCTTGCACTCTGACTGATGTTGCCCTTTTTTGTGTTAAAAACATGTTGGCCTAAATTCCCTAACTCTTCCCAGACACACATAACTGCAGAGGCGTGACTTGAATCTGAACAGTCCTAGACTTACTTTCCCTGCCATTAAATGTTCAGCAAAACTTCAAGAGTGAGCCTGAATTGTTCCCGCATCTCAGTTTACATGACCTTGAGAGAAGATAATTATCAGGACATCTTCAAGAATGTTATTATTATGTTATTATGTGTTATTAAGCTGTGAAGCAGATCAAATTAAATTTATATAGTCTTTAATCAAGCTCATTCATGTTTCCGTAAACAAAGTTATTAGTGAAGTGTTACTTATGTGGTGTCCAGACATGGGCGTCGCCACCATTGAATGTGAAGGGGACGTGTCCCCTTCACATTTCATAATTCTTCATTTGGACCCCCCCACATTTAACATAAAATATTAGTTCACCCAGTGCCGTTTCTATTGCTTCGTGAAAGAATCTATTCCACTTGATCGATAAGAGAATACACATACCACTGAAAATCCACTCCGGGTTTTCCGGGCGTTACCTACAACAACTCACCGCACAAGTGAAGTGAATCTCAGTGCAAGCAGAGACATTTTGGTGCAAGGTGCAGGCTGCTCGAAAGTGGAGGAGGTGACGTCAGCCCCATTGCCACCTCACAATGTCTAGCTTTTGATAAAACCTTATTCTTTTGTTATATGCCCTCAAAATTAACCCTAGGCCACGTTAAATTAATGTTCAACTAAACAATGAAATCAGCTTAGCCTAATGGAGTATTCTTGGTTGATGATAAAGTGGCTAGAGATGATGAGATGAGATGAGATGAGATGAGATGAGATGAGATGAGATGAGATGAGATGAATTGTTTGCAGTATTTGCTCCCTCCCCAGACACAATGGACATAAGGAAATTCTTTACAAAGAAGTGGAAAGTAAGTCAAAATTTCCCCACAGGACAGGGTTTTTTTTGTCCCAATAGAAATGTTAGTGCAGTTAGCTGGCTAGTCAATGTTAGGAGATGTATCAGCTAGCTCAATGTTAGCTATCATTTAATTCAAACCCAGTAGGCCTACCTTATTAACAAAACTGCACTTGTTCATTGTGTGAAGTTACCTTTTATGTGTCATTGCTTGACACAGTGTAATTTTGTGTTATGAAGACTGCATGATGCCATGTCATTTTTGTTATGAGTATCAGTAAATCGGAAAAAAGTAAAATGCACCCACTAAAGTCACTGTTGGTGGTGAACAAAATTGCACCTGTTCATTGTGTGAAGTTATTTTTTATGTGTCACCGATGTGTGATTTTGTGTTATGAAGTTTGCATGATGCCGTGTCATGCTTGTTCATTGTGTGAAATTATGAATAATCTTATTTTTAAACATACAGTTGAGTGTCGCTATTGCTTGGCACAGTAGCATGTTGTGTTACATCGAAAACTAAATAAAAAAAGGAAACACAAAATAAAAAGTAAAATGCACCCATAAAGTCATTGTTGGTGATAAATTGTGTCACATTCATCTCATTATCTTAGGCGTAGCGGTGGGTTTAAAAACAGGCTGATGAATATATGGACTAGTTGAATGAGGACTTATTGTTGAGTCTCTAAAATAGTCATTGAATTAAGTGACTTTTGTAGGTAAAATTAGGTGTTTAACAACCTGTTAAAAATACACCAGAATGCAGGAAATGGCATCTAATTAATTAAAAATTTTCTGGGGGAGGACCCCCAGAGCCCCCATCAGTGTCCCTCCCCACACACACACACACACACTAAAAATGCTTCTAACACCGCTGTGTCCAGACATAATAAAACTGACTTTATTAGTCACCAAGGCTGCTGATTGCCAAAGCCCTGTATTAACTTCATACTTCGATTATTAAGTTGGGTCATTATAAACAGCGAGCAAAAGTGTAGTGCATGCAAGCTCGATGGAGCATAGTGATGGTTTAGACCAGGCCCGACTTTGCCTTCAGCTTTTTTTTTTACAATTTAATGAAATAACAGAACTCAGATCACTTCTAATGGGCATGCATGTTTAATTTTTTGGACCAGTATTGAAAAAAAATCTATAATGTTTGACACTTCACTAGTTTAGTCCAAAACATTTCCAAGCCCTGTGCATATTAAATTACTTTCGGAGTCAAAGCGTAGGTTCTTATTAGTAAATTCAGGGCTCTGTTCTGTGAAAGGTTGACATTGCTTGGTCCTGGCAAGCCTAGCGTCTCTCCGCTTCCTTCACTCACTTGAGCTGAATTGATAAACACATGCCTCATCTTGAGCAAAGCCAAGGCAAATGTTTGACACACCTGCTTTAACAGAAACTGGAAACCTCCAGAGGATCATCACAAGATCCAAACCTCAGCCTGAAGCGGCCTCGGGTCCGACAGGATTGCACTATATTTAGATGTGTTGCTCTTTTGGATTTTTTGCTGACACGAGTTTCGATGCTCTACAGATGCATGTCGGGCTTCTCCAACACGATGCTGAGCGTGCCTCTGTTACTGGAAACTCCTTGGGCCTGGCTGAACGTCACCATGTTGTCGTCCAAAAATACTGGGCTATTAAAAAAAAAAAAAACCTCCCCCCCCAAAAAAAAAAAAAATCTTCATCCCACCAGCAACCCCTCTGGAATGAAATATTCACAGCTGCTCCTGTGGTTTTTGGTCAACAAGCCACAGATTTGCTCAGGGGATCTGGGGCTAGCTGTGAAGCTGCAAAGTCTGTAATATATATATTTCAACTTGGATAAACACACGGGAATTCCTTCGGGCCCCCGAGTGCTGAATATGTATGATGTAGTTGAATGTGTTGCTCTCTTAGAAAGTTTTGTATACAAAAAGGTTAAAAAGTGAAAGTGAGGAGAAAAAAAGAAGTTGTACTGACAGTCAGCACTTTAGTAAACTTCTCAATGATAAATGCTGCTAATATACACTATCCACATCCATGGGTGTTATATTAAATGCGAGAATGGATTTACAAAGAAAGCTTGATGATAAAATACTGATGTATGCGAGCTGTGAAGTAGTGGATTAATGAGTTCAGATGGACGCACAAATCCATTTCACATTTGCTAATCCAACATAAAAGTCAGTTTATGGAACAGAGAGGAGGACATGTAAACAAACAGCACTGTCTCAACTTGAAAGGGAGGAAAGCATAGAAAAGTCATGAGTCAAATCTGGTGCAGGCACGTCAGATGCACAGACCATGCACGTAAAACTTGAAACATATCAGGACGTTGCTTGTGATTAAAAATGGTGCCTCGCAACGTAATTACGGATTGCTGTGAGACAGGAAATGAGCCATGATTGACACTGTGTGATCCGATGAAAAACCAGGGAACCCCCCACACATGCTGTGGTTCTTTCTCTCTCTCTATTATCCTGCTAACTGCAGGCTATAGTCTGTGTAGCTAACAGGAAGGGAATGAGCATTACATCAGAGATAATTAGAATCAGCTCATGAATGGCTAACTAATATTTACATTATCCTACATGCCCTTTCCTTGTCCACGCGCTCTTTGAAGTGCAAGGGTGGGAAGCATGATTAGTAGAAAGAGATGACAGAGTAAACACGTGGTTATGATCAACCAGAGGTGTGCAGCAGAGACACAGTAGTACTTAACAACCTGGAAATGGACAAAACCAACCAAAAGATAAAAAGAAAAAACAACAGACAATGAGACAGATGACACTTCAGTTGAAATGTCTCAAAGGAACAATCTGGGATAAAGTCAAATGTAGACAATTTATTTATTTATTTATTTATTTATTTATTTTCTGAGGCTGAGGTTAATGTAGGAAACATGTAATGCATGTCTGTCTCACATCAAATCTTTTGTGCAAATATCTTCCATAAACCACATCCAGTTGTTCAGTGGTGTCATACAGATATTCTCATATGTTTTAGGACACAGAGGGACATCCTGTCATCTGAAAGCAAGGACACAATTTCATCAAACACTGGAACATTGCAGGGATGGCCATGTTTGAACATGTCACATGTACATGAGAGTGAAATTCTTTTTCTGCATTTAACCTGTCTGGGGATGTGAGCACCAGACAGCAACAGGGAACAGTTGGGGGTTAGGTGCCTTGCTCAAGGGTGCTTCAGCCATTCCTGCTGGTCCAGGGAATCAAACCAATGACCCAAAGCTGCTGCTCTAACCTTTAGGCCATGGCTTGCCCATGGAAGCTATTCACATCTATGGGCAATTTAGAATGTGCTTTGGAGTGTGGAGTGTGGAAGGAAACTGAAGCGCTTCGAGGAAACCCACGGAGGCACAGGGAGAACATGCAAACTCGACACAGAAAAGCCCCAATCGAGTGTGTGGGACTTGAATCCAAGGCCTTCTCACTGTGAGGTGATAATGCTAACCGCTGCACCTAAGTTCACAACTGAGGTCAGAATAGGGTATTCTGCATATATATATATATATATATATATATATATATATATATATATATATATATATATATGGTTTTCCCAAGAAAAACTGGAAAGAGTAATGGCCCCCTGAATGTAGCGAGGTGCACGATAGGTGGCATGTAAGCTATGGGGGTCCGGGGGCATGCTCCCCCAGAAAATTTTGAAATATAAGGGTTCATTTCATGGCTTCTGGTGACATCTACAGCTGATTTTTACCAGTTCAACATGTTGGGGAAAAGACTACATTTTACTTATAATTTTACTGAATTCCCACCCTAAAAACAGAAGAAAAAAACCCCCACAAAGTCAATCCAATACCCACTTGCATCTCACAAGCTGTGTACTGTTCCAAAGGAGACTGCAGTTTATTTCACATCAAATAAAGTGAATGGTGATCCAACATTGCACGAGTAGTTAAAAATACTGATGATAAATTTTGGCAATACTGCGGATGACTAAATACCTAATACTCAAGACTGAAGTGAATAATAATCAATGATAAAATGAAAAAAAACATCAGATGACCTGGCATTTAGCAAAATTTGGTCAGCAACATGCAACAAATTGGCCGTCGTGGTCTCACAACTATGGTCTGCCACTGTTGCTGAGTTGTTTTCCACAGATTTCTTTGTGAAAAACTCCATAATTAAGCTGCAACCTGTCTGTGTTTTGCTCACTCATACCCGGCTTGAAGGCGCCGCCATTTTTGCATAAGTTACCAATGAATATTAATTGTGCATCGCTCGGCCAATCAACACAGGATACCACATACATTCAGACAATCAATGCAGAATACCCTATTCTGACATCACTTGTGAACTTAGATCAAGTTCAGGGCCATGGGCTTGTACGGACTGTATTGATTACCTGTTCAAAGGCTACAAAACACATGCATGTTGATTCTAGCTTTATACTGTAGGCAAGGATGGCGCTAGGATTTTTTGTTCTGCGTCCCAGGACCCACATGACTGACCAAATTGGGGTCCCTAGCATTTTTTGTGGATCATAAATAATAGACAGACAAACAAACAAATAAAGAGAATGGCTGTTTGTCTCTATGTGTTAGCCCTGTCCTGGCAACTTCATTCTCATCATCTCTAGCCGCTTTATCCTGTTCTACAGGGTCGCAGGCAAGTTGGAGCCTATCCCAGCTGACTACGGGCGAAAGGCGGGGTACACCCTGGACAAGTCGCCAGGTCATTACAGGGCTGACACATAAACACAGACAACCATTCACACCTATGGTCAATTTAGAGTCACCAGTGAACCTAACCTGCATGTCTTTGGACTGTGGGGGAAACCGGAGCACCCGGAGGAAACCCACGCGGACAACATGCAAACTCCACGCAGAAAGGCCCTCGCCGGCCACGGGGCTCAAACCTGGACCTTCTTGCTGTGAGGTGACAACGCTAACCACTCCACTACCGTGCTGCCCTGAAACTTGTCCCATATACTTTGAAATGTATATATAACCAACTTTGGGGTGATATTAACTTTGCTTTGTCACATCACCCTGTCACTGAGTATTGTTTATCTCATCTCATCTAATTATCTCTAGCCGCTTTATCCTGTTCTAAAGGGTCGCAGGCAAGCTGGAGCCTATCCCAGCTGACTACGGGCGAAAGGCGGGGTACACCCTTAGACAAGTCGCCAGGTCATCGCAGGGCTGACATATAGACACAGACAACCATTCACACTCACATTCACACCTACGGTCAATTTAGAGTCACCAGTTAACCTAACCTGCATGTCTTTGGACTGTGGGGGAAACCGGAGCACCCGGAGGAAACCCATGCGGACACGGGGAGAACATGCAAACTCCGCACAGAAAGGCCCTCGCCGGCCCCGGGGCTCGAACCCAGGACCTTCTTGCTGTGAGGCGACAACGCTAACCACTCCACCACCGTGCCGCCCTGAAACTTGTCCCATATACTTTGAAATGTATATATAACCAACTTTGGGGTGATATTAACTTTGCTTTGTCACATCACCCTGTCACTGAGTATTGTTTATTAATTTTTATAATACATTTTAGTAATAATGAATGACACTGTATTTTTTACTCACACGTATTTTTTAACAATATTCTAATTGTTTCAGATGAACAGTTAGAATATTTAAGTGCAATATAGTTTCACACGACCCCTTAGGCCCTGTCTCCCATATGCTAAAAAAATGGAATTGGTTTAAAAATGTAATTTTGGAGCTTAACATTGATGATGATGATGCAAATTTATGATTTGGGAATGTATTTATGGAAAATAATTCACCTGTGATAAATTTGCATGACTTGTTAGATACACGGCTCCAAGCAAACTTTTCTAAACACCAAACTTGTCTTTTGTGATCGATAAACATCTGGCTGTTTTCCTCTGGCCTCTCTTCACAACAAGGCTTTCCACCCACAGAACTGTCGCTCACCCAATGTGTTTTGTTTTTCCACACCATTCTGTTCAAATTCAAGAGTCTGTTGTGTGTGAAAGCCCCAGGAGATCAGCAGTTTCTGAAATACTCAAACCAGTCCATCTGGCACTAACACACATGCCACAGTGAAAGTCACAGAGATCACAATTAAAGTGAACATTAACTGAAGCTCTTGATTTGTATCTGCATGAATTTATGCACTGTGCTGCTGTCAAGGGCTTGGCTGAATTTGATACAGTGGTGCTTGAAAGTTTGTGAACCCTTTCGAATTTTCTATATTTCTGCATAAATATGACCTAAAACATCATCAGATTTTCACACAAGTCCTAAAAGTAGATAAAGAGAACCCAGTTAAACAAATGAGACAAAAATATTATACTTGGTCATTTATTTATTGAGGAAAATGATCCAATATTACATATCTGTGAGCGTCAAAAGTATGTGAACCTCTAGGATAAGCAGTTAATTTGAAGGTGAAATTAGAGTCAGGTGTTTTCAATCAATGGGATGACAATCAAGTGTGAGTGGGCACCCTGTTTCATTTAAAGAACAGGGATCTATCAAAGTCTGATCTTCATAACGCATGTTTGTGGAAGTGTATCATGGCACGAACAAAGGAGATTTCTGAGGACCTCAGAAAAAGTGTTGTTGATGCTCACCAGGCTGGAAAAGGTTACAAAACCATCTCTAAAGAGTTTGGACTCCACGAATCCACAGTCAGACAGATTATGTACAAATGGAGGAAATCCAAGACCATTGTTACCCTCCCCAGGAGTGGTCGACCAACAAAGATCACTCCAAGAGCAAGGCATGTAATAGTTGGTGAGGTCACAAAGGACCCCAGGGTAACTTCTAAGCAACTGAAGGCCTCTCTCACATTGGCTAATGTTAATGTTCATGAGTCCACCATCAGGAGAACACTGAACAACAGTGGTGCGCATGGCAGGGTTGCAAGGAGAAAGCCACTGCTCTCCAAAAAGAACATTGCTACTCATCTGCAGTTTGATAAAGATCACGTGGACAAGCCAGAAGGCTATTGGAAAATTTTTTGTGGATGGATGAGACCAAAATAGAACTTTTTGGTTTAAATGACAAGCGTTATGTTTGGAGAAAGAAAAACACTGCATTCCAGCATAAGAACCTTATCCCATCTGTGAAACATGGTGGTGGTAGTATCATGGTTTGGACCTGTTTTGCTGCATCTGGGCCAGGACGGCTTTCCATCATTGATGGAACAATGAATTCTGAACTATACCAGTGAATTCAAAAGGAAAATGTCAGGACATCTGTCCATGAACTGAATCTCAAGAGAAGGTGGGTCATGCAGCAAGACAACGACCCTAAGCACACAAGTCGTTCTACTAAAGAATGGTTAAAGAAGAATAAAGTTAATGTTTTGGAATGGCCAAGTCAATGTCCTGACCTTAATCCAATCGAAATATTGTGGAAGGACCTGAAGCGAGCAGTTCATGTGAGGAAACCCACCAACATTCCAGAGTTGAAGCTGTTCTGTACAGAGGAATGGGCTAAAATTCCTCCAAGCCAGTGTGCAGCACTGATCAACAGTTACCGGAAACGTTTAGCTGTAGTTATTGCTGCACAAGGGGGTCACACCAGATAGTGAAAGCAAAGGTTCACATACTTTTACCACTCACAGATATGTAATATTGGATCATTTTCCTCAGTAAATAAATGACCAAGCATAATATTTTTGCCTTGTTTGTTTAACTGGGTTCTCTTTATCTACTTTTAGGACTTGTGTGAAAATCTGATGATGTTTTAGGTAATATTATGCAGAAATATAGAAAATTCGAAAGGGTTCACAAACTTTCAAGCACCACTGTCACTGCATAAAACAGCAGGTGTATTGGTGTACCTAATAAAGTGGCTGGTGAGTGTATATTATAATAATAAATCTGATGCTGGTGTGGAGTGACATCAAACCAAAAATGTGCTGAGGAAGAAAGTGATTTAATCAACAACTGTTTTTTTTAGTACATAGACATCGTTTTATGAATGTTTTTGGATAACTTTGTGTCTTACTGCATCAGAAAGCACATCAGCAAGTCTGTTTGAAATGCTGAACACCTCCATAAAGTAGCTTGTGTGATGCTTTACACATGGACATTTAATGCACCATGCTAAACTGGTGGCTCGAAACTTTTCTTACTTGTTAGCCACATTAACCTCATAGCTCTGTGCAAACTCAAGAAGTAAACTCAACAAACCACAGTTGCCTTGAGTTTATTTTACAGAAATTTGGGGTAAGTGCTCCCTTTATAAAATAATTCACCTCCAAAGACATCAAGCACAAATTCCGCAGTAAACAGAAATTTCTTTATTCATTTATTCATTTATTTATTCATGTTTTACTGATAGAATAGCTTTTAAAAGAGGAGCATAAATGACAAAAAAATGTCCATTTCATATTTTTTTGTCTTTGTATCCCTTTAAATATTACATAAAATAAATAATTTATTCCAAAGCAGTCAGGTAAAGAATGGAGCTATCAAATACAGTGGCTTTGCATGTTAATAAGGATTTTGTTAGAATTGTTTTTTGCTATGCTCGGCTATGTCCAATGGTTCGAACGCCGTCCCTTTGTCTCAACCCCTGTTCCATATGTGTTTGGATTTGCGGACAGAGCACAGCGAGTCCATTAGGAAAGTCAGTATAGCATACTATACAAGTTAGTATAGCATAAATAATTGTGTCCGAAGGTTGGACACACACACACACACACGCGCGCGCACACACACACACATACACACACACACACACTACATGTGATACGCTCTGTGAAGTGTCTCTTTAGGCCATTCAGGAAGGCGGGAATGGGGCATTGCCTTGCCTTGTTGTCCTTTTATCCTTTCTGATCTATCGTCAAAGGATTTTGTCAAAAGGATTCAAAGGATTCTGGTGCCTCATATTATTTCAGGTGCCAATAATTTAAACATACATTTATATATATAAATGCATGTATATATGTGTGTGTCAACAAAGAGTTCAGCTCAGTTACTGTACATAGTGCCGTCCTTCCAAAGACATCTCTTGATACTGTAGAAAAAAGTTCCAAGTGTTTTCTCAGTGCAGTGAATGCTTCCCATGTATAGGCCCTATGGGATGGGAATGGGCAGGAAGTGCGTGGCCGTGTTTTTTCTCCGTGTCTTCTTGGCCCTCATTGGCTTGCCGTTGGCGCTCAGACCCACGAACATGTGCTTTTTCTTGTTCTTCCACTCTGCCGAGGCATACGTGTTGTACTGGTTCTCCTCAATCCGCTCTATCAGCTTGCAGTCAGTGCTGAACTCTTTCTGGAGAACGGAAAAGAAACAAAATTTGAGGTCGTGGTAACATGGGGTGCAGCACTTTTTTCCTAGAGAACGTGATGCATTTATATAATCACCTAAAGGTTTAACATCCTGAAGGTTATCAAGATGCAGTGACATTAATGAATTATACTATAAACAACATGCTTATCATAAAGGCACCTAGAGTTTCTATAATTTGTTCTTTTCAATTAATGCTACAACACAAAATATATACATACATGTCAGCATTTAAAAAAAAACATGGTATATTAAAGGTATACTTTTTTCTTTAATTTCTTTCCACTGTATGTGTAGTATGTGTCTGTGATCATCACTGAGAAAAATCACAATGTTTCCCTAACTGAGAAAAAAAAAAGCCTGTTTACTCAAAACTCACTTGTAACGGAAGTGTAGGGGCAGATGCTGCATTCCATCAATGAGAATTGTTTATATGAGCCATTTTTTGTATAAAGTTTTAAATCTGTAAGATTTGTCCTTTCTGATTTGGAACAACAGTAGGAGTAAAAGGTTCGGACACACCTACTCATTCACTGGTTTTTCTGTATTTTGACTATTTTACAATGTAGAACAATACTGAAGACATTAAAACTATGAAATAACATATGGAACATACTGTACCAGTCAAAAATTTGGACACATCTTCTAACCTGGGGGAAGCCATGGCCTAAAGGTTAGAGAAGCAGGTTTGAGACAAAAAGGTCACCAGTTCAGTTCCTTGGACCAGCAGGAATGGCTGAAGCACCCTTGAATAAGGCACCTAATCCCAAATGCTTGTTGCACATCATTCCAAATAAGAGCATCTGCTAAATGCCTATAATGTAATTTGATGGTTTTTCTTTGTTTTCATTAATTAAAAGACAGTTTATGTCTTCAAGTAATGATGGACTGTCATTTCTCTTTACTTAGTTGAGCGGTTCTTGACATAATATGGATTACTGCAGTTGTGGAATAGGGCTATTTACTGTATTTTTATTATTTACTATTTACTGTTTGATCTCAAACACATTAAGAAGGCAATAAATTCACTAATTAACTTTTGACAAGGCACACCTTTTAATTGAAAAGCATTCCAGATGACTACCTCATGAAGCTGGTTAAGATAATGCCAATAGTGTGCAAAACATTATGGTAAACACATAATTTCATACATGTTCCATATGTTATTTCACAGTTTTGATGTCTTCAGTATTGTTCTACCATGTAGAAAAGAGTCAAAATAACAAACAACCTATAAATGAGTGTGTCCAAACTTTTGACTGGTACCATATACGGAATTATGTGGTAAATGAGACATTGTTAAAAAAAAATAACAAAAAACCAAAATATGTTTCATATTTTAGATTCTTAAAAGTAGCCACCATCTACCTTGATGATGCTTTGCACACTACTGGCATTCTCTTAACCAGCTTCATGAGGTAGTCACCTGGAATGCTTTTCAGCTAACAGGTATGCTTCGTCAAAAGTCAATTTGTGGAATTTCTTGCCTTCGTAATGCATTTGAGATTATCAAACAGTAAATAATAAATAGTAAAAAGACAGTAGATGGCTCTGTTCGACAACTGTAGTAATCCATATTATATCAAGAACCACTCAACTACGTAAAGAGAAACAACAGTCCATCATTACTTTAAGACATTGTGTCTTTTAATTAATAAAAATAAAGAAAAAACATTGAATTAGAAGGTGTGTCCAATTTTTTGGCTGGTACTGTACTTTTTCAGAGATTTCACAGTTTGTGATCGTGATCATGGTCACTGTGTGGCTCTGATGGCATATAGATTTGACAAAAAAAAATCTTAAGGAATATGTAAAGTAAATAGAATTAACTTTTAATGTAAGACCTTCTCTCAGGTCGGTCTAATCCTAACACCTTTACTGTTCCAGAATCCTGAGTTTTGTGCACTTTATTTATCTACCAGAGTAATTGGGTTTGTATATTTATCTGTGGTACTCAAACATACACCATAGATACAGTGGAGAAGGATAAGGTATTAAAAAAAAACACTGAAGCATTCTTTTTGATCTATTTACCGACCAGTAGACTAGATTAAGATTTTTTAAGCAGTCAATATTTGATTTCACTAGTGATGTGAGTTGATATGCTAATTATGCAAAATAAGCAGCCTTCATTCAGTAAGGAGGTCTTTAATGTGTATTATGTTACAACTATGTGTTATTTTTTTCAATGTTGCTATAATGTATTATAGAGGGTCAATAATAAGAACCATTTTGATAAAGTAGTCAGATCAATAAAACTATTTATTGCAACAAACATGTTTAAAATTTAAGAGTTGTACAACTTAAAACTTAAGTCTCAATTGTTGAATATAAGTCTTCATAAATACAAACGTGTATATGTATATGTTCACACACATATACACATATGCTATCATTAAATGTCAACTTAAATAGATCAATAGTCTCAACAGCTGTTGAATATCTTCCAAGGAAATAATGTAAATTTTGGGGTTTTTCATTATTGCTGTCATGTTTTTTTTTTCCGTTCCTCATTTGGCTTCATTTCTGTAAGACGTAATCGGCTGGGTTTAAAAAAAAAACTTATTTTTTCCTGTTTCAGGTAACATTTGCAATTCATGAGAGCAGCTGAACGGGTTCCGGCAGAGCTGGAGGGGGTGAGGGACAAAGGCCGAGCTGTGGATTGTGTTGCTGGATGGTGAATGGAACAACGCTACGAGCATGGTGCAGTGTTCTGAGGTAAGAGATGGCTGTGTAAGGAAGAGGGGCTTCTCAGCTTACTTTCCCAAAGATGACAGAACTCTTTTTTAGCTAGGGGATTATTTACAGGCATTGGAGTGGAACTGTCCTTTAAAAGGACCTGAGGCTTTTTTAAGGATCTCGAGACATGAGAAATAGAGCATGGACTCTGGAGACATCAAAGAACCTGCATCCTTGCTGAGCTTTTACAGACCTGCTAAATAAGAACTGTCTAATGCTGATGTTAAACAGTTGTGAGGTAAAACTGAATTCAGGGTCATGTACTGGTTCATTTTTATGTAAGTTATGATGGTTTTTTTTCTGTTTAGGAGCAAATTTTTAGGGGGTATATGTATTTACAGTAGTCCTGATTTTGTTTAAGGGCAGGGCTTAAGGTAAACTTGTTCAGCCAATCATAAACCTAATCATATGACACCAAAACTAATTTTAGTCAGCATATTAGAAATTTGGTATAGTTTATCAGTTGTTAACTATCTTGCAAGGGAACATGGTTCGGTTGTTAATGTCAAATAGCTCCTGTTGGTTAGGTGATGTTAATGTCAGCTAGTTAGCCAGCTAGTGCAGTGTATGTTAGTGGTGATTACATATCGGTTGTGTTTGGATGAACAAATTTCATTTATGCTTTGCCTTTATTGACCCAGTGATGCTTGTCACAGGGCACAACCTGGATATGATGTCTATACATGTTAACATATGCAATATTCATAGTCATTGAGGGTAAAAAGAACCTACCGCTCCATACACCACCCCTTTCTTGCTGATTGCAAGGTAATAGTTGCTATTGAGGCCTTTAATTGCCACAATGCCAACATCCACAGACCTGATTTCGAGTATACCTGGAATAAAAATAAACAAAAAAGACCACGTTAATGAGTGTGAAACAAACACCATTAAAGGTGCTTTTGGTAAAACCAGAGCAACAATAACACTGGAAAATTTCTTTACTCAGTGACCCCCACCTCCCACCCCAATCCAGAAACATGAAGCCCGACCTCTCAGAATCTGCTGTGGCCAGCAAAATTCATCCATTAACTTAGCTAGCTTGTGAAGAGGTATACTATTCATGGATACTAACAGTATTGCCTTATTTCAATGTTTATCCAAATAAAATTTGCACAAATACAAGTCTCTAATGTAAGTTGCATCATAGTTTACAAATTAGTATTAGCATTAAGTTCTTGAATAATAATTATATGTATAAAAGATCACATAGAGCTTTGATTTGCTGATAGAACATTTAACATGTTTTTAAGATTACTTCATTCTCTATATACTGTATAAGATGGTAAAATATCAAGTGCATTCTTAGCAAAAAAAGGTTCCACTTAGCACACTTTTTTGCTTTGTTCATTGAGACCAGTTTATAGAACCCTAAAACAAGGTGTTTATCAGAAATAGCCTCTCGTTTCAGTGTTCTCCATTAAAAAAAAAGCACAGTTCAAAACATACACGCATAGCTATCTAGGATCGCATGTATGAATACTCAGAGAAAGAGGTGGTGCTTGCTTCCTGAATTGACATGCAGTTGATTGGTTGAATGCTGTCCATATTTGCGGTCCATATAGTTTCTTTTTTCTTCCATTTCAGGTCTAAATAAATATTTTGTTGACATTTACTTGAACTTTAATGAACATTTGAACTGAAATATTACAAAAACTATTTAAAATTAAAAATTGCTGATCGCAACTTTAAGTGTCAAAGACAATTCTTCACATGAAAAAAATGTTGGCATGAGTAACTGACATGCTGTTGATCTTAAAGTCAGCATTTTTCATCAGGCTTTTTATTTTAAAATGACACAATATGAATGCGAGAGGAAGATGAATTCATTATTTGTAGTGTTGGTGTAATCTCTGCAGTCCTATCCCAGTCAGGTTTCTGTGTTTGGCCTACATGTAGCCGTAGAGTTGCCATTCATGGAGAACATGCCCCTGTTATCCATTTTCTACCTTTCGAAGTGATTCAGATTTATATATAAAAATTTGCAACAAAGCCATAACAGATATAATAAAATATGCTCTCTCTCTCTCTCTCTCTTTCTCACACACACACACACACACACACACACACACACACACACACACACACACACACACACACACATATATATTGTGAGGAGCTTCTACTGGCATAAGTACTAATATGCCAACAAATAAATGATATGCTACAAGTAAATCTAACCTTAACCTCAGTAACCAAGAAACCTCTTGGATCTTTTAAATTTTTAAATAAAAGCTTTGTTTTTCTAAGCAGCCAAAACGGTCCAATATTTCTGTCCTTGTGGATAGGACCAAGATCCAAAACCACCAAGTTAAAAACTCCCCTACCGCCAACCTCTGCCAACCTCTGGCACCCTCCCCCCCCCCCCCCCACACACACACACAGACATACAGTACAAAACAAATTAACGTTTTCTGTTTGTTTTCAGACCAAAGCTATGTTTCGGTATTAGCTGGCACTTGCTGTATTTCCAAGCTATGACTGATTCATGTTGTGAGTAAGTGTTATGTTATACTATTTATACTATATATACAAATACAATACTATTTTTTCTCCTGAAGTCAGTTAGATAAACTCATATAAAGCCTGAGCTAAAGTATGCTTTGTTGGTACATAGGACGGCATGATTTGTAATTTTTGAATATGAGATTGTGTTAAAGCAGCCTTTGCTGTTAGCCAAGCTGTTAATAAGACCTCCAGCTGCTGCAGAACAGCTGCATTCTGAAATGTTTAGTCAGTTGCCCACATTTTAAAGATTATACATCTCAAACTTCCTCTGTATGATGTGCAGCAGTTGGCTTTAAAAAGGAGAAGCAAAATGCTATGATTCAAATTGTAAGGGTGGAAGGGTGTAATGTTTCAAAAATAAATATTCTTATTCATTCCCAACCTTCCTGGGCAATAATGAACACCATGGGAAGGTTAGTTTTAATGCTCCAACAAATAAAACTTTGCAAGAAAGTTTTACAAAACATAAAAAAAAAAAACTTTGGCAAATATGACTGAACAAAAGGTTGCTAAAAACCTGTTACCTGGAAAGAACAATTGTCACTCAATTGTCATTGTCTTTTGTGTAAATTTCCACCTCAAACCACATCCAGTTCTTCAGTGGTGTCACACAGATGTGGTGCTGTGGTTTAGGACACAATGGGACTTCCTGTTATCTAAAAATATGAACCAAACTGCTCAGAATGCCACAACATTGTGGAATAATGTAATCACTTTTTCCCCAGAATTGTTTTGCAAAGCCAGAAATGATGAGGATGATCTAATACGGTTCCACTTTCATTTGAATATGCAAACTAAAAAAAATCATTTATATCACCGAGTCCTCAAATTTCACTGGTCAGAAGGTGTTGATTAATTTTTTTTTTTATAACAGCAGCTCTGAAAGTAGTGCAGCTACAAATCACAGTCAGTGTGTTTTTGTTCACAGATTGTTCACAGGGACTTCTATTGAGTATGTTCCACATAAATGGATTAATACATGTATAATTGCTGATATGATGAAGTTTTCAGAAAGAAGATATTTATTTAACTTTTATGGAAGGAGTCTCCAATGGCAGAGCTTCGTCAAAGTCAGAGGTAAAACTGTAACATTAACTTTTCCAACATGGGAAAGTCTTCAGGACAGAGGAGCTTACACATTGTGTGTGTGTGTGTTTAAATTAACTCCAAGAGAGAGAAGTAGATAGAGACTGGTGAGGGAATGACTGTTTACAGCTGTTATAAATGAACTCATGTTACATTAATTGCAACTATAAATGGATAAAAACACAATGTTTACGCATGCATCATCTTCAGTATCTGTTTGTCAGAGTTGTGGAGGCTCCAGAGACTATCCCAGGAGCCAGTCCACTGCAGGACATCATGCACACATACTCACATCTAGGGGCATGCAAGCTATGATATTTCTTTCTTTATTAAAATTAAAAAAAAAGAGATAGACTTCTATTTTCTGGTCCAAAACCAATGAGTCTTAATTCAAGCACCTATAATGTCTTGGCTGCATTTGATTTATCACTCCTGATAGTTCTGTTGAGCTACACCTGCAATAGCAAGGACGCAACAGAAGGATTAGGTGGGATCTGAGAGCCATCCTTCTGTACAGACTCAGGTTGCAGCCATCTGAAGGGAGATATAAGAGAATTCAGTGAGCTTCTCTCTGTCTTCCCTTCCCTCAGGTTTGCCAATGAGAGAGAGCAACAGAATGAAAGAGGATGAACAGAACCTGGATGACAGAGCTGCTGGGATTAGACCAGAATAATCCTGTGATCAAAGAGTGGCAGCATGGACTCTCAATGTGATGAGTGTGAGCGAAGCTGCAACATCGCAATCGAGTGTGTATCGGAATCAGCGCAAAGCCACAATCTGGTGTATAAACACACACACAATCTCCACAAGTGATGTTACACATCTAGCATACTCATGTTCTACTCCTTCACTCAAGGACCTGTAAGATGTCAAAATAAGAGCTACTGGGGATCTTTGAGCACAGTCACACCTGTATGATATGTTTCTTCATTGAGCTGTTTGATGTGGTCTATTAGATCAAAAAGGGTCAATTTCTTTTCCAGCTCAGTTGCGAATCACCACAACCTTTTCATCTGCCTGCACCCACATGTTGAAAAGAAGCTCAACAACAAAAGATGCAAGAATGTAAAGAAAAAAGTCTATGTAGATCTTCATCTGAACTCTCTCTCTCTCTCTCACTCTCTCTCTCTGTTGAGTTACACATGCCACTCCTGAGATACCAGTTATGTTGGCCTCACCTGCTCTCTGGACCTGCCTGATCCATCCTGATGCCCTACTTCTGGCTGAGGTTCTCATCACTTCACTCCTATGGAGGATAACCCCATATGGACATCCAAAAGATACACTTAGAAGATGGCTCTGGACACTTAACACTAGCAGTTTTGCTATGAATGCTTAGGACTACAGTTGCCATGATAACTTTAGGACTGCGGTTGTCATGAACAGTTTTGCACTCAAGTCTCCATCATTGAACAGTTTATAACTTCAACAAAATAGACTTCATGTCAAAACTGTAATGAATTTCCTGGTTACACAATTGCATTTTGTGACCATATAGGACACACTTATAGAAGCAAATTATTTCCAATCACAATATCTGTTATCACCCAGATGAGGATTGGTTTTCTTTTGAGTCTGGTTCCTCTCAAGGTTTCTTCCTCATATTGAGTTTTTCCTCACCACCACTGCCTCAGGCTTGCTCAGTAGGGATGAATTTATTAATTCATATGTTTAAAATCTATATTTTTCTGTAAAGCTGCTTTGTGACAATGTCTATTGTTAACAGCGCTTTACATATAAATTGACTTGACTTTGAATGAAAAAAGTGAATGAACACTGTTTTTGACAAAAATGTAGTTGAAGTGTTCAGTGAAATGATGTCTGCATCACCCAAAAACATTTGCGTATCACTCCATCTCTAACCACACCCAGTTCATCAGTGATGCCACACAAACATACTCATGTGGTTTAGGACAAAGTCGGACTTCCTGTTATCGATAAACATAAATAAAATTGCACAGTGTAGCTTAACACTGGAACATTATGGGGCAGCCATCTTGGAAATTTAAATCACTTTTTTTAACATGGTATAACTCCACCCAAAGGCAATTATATTTTGTTTAAAAATTAAACTATGGAGCGTGACAGCAACAGGGGTGATCGTAAAGCTATCCAAAGATTTTGGTGTGTATTTATTGGAAAAGATAAATATATCTCACTTTCTGTCATATTTCACTTTTTGTCTGTCTGTCTCTCTCGGTCTCTGTGTGTAGCTTTCTCTGTCTGTCTGTCTCTCTCTCTCTGTGCATATCTTTCTCTGTCTCTCATCCCCCCCGATACCAATTACTTACTGTAAACCATGGTAAAAGAAAAAAAAAAGCAATCTGGAATGAGGCTACATTTATCTAATCAACATTTTTTGGACCTTAGCTAAAAAAACACCTGTGCATGTAACAAGTTTTTATGTGGCAGATTTGTTTAAAAAAAAAAAACCCCCGGCAGGACCCCCTACAGTGCAAACAGACGCCAAGGACGTGTTAACGCACAAAAAACTGTGCAAACTGCTCTCTTGGCAAAGTGATTATATATATATATATATATATATATATATATATATATATATATATATAATCAGGTGTTGGTCTTGTATTCTAACAAGCCTTAAACCGGTGGTGTCATTCTGTTGAAAAAAGTGTGAGAAGTTTCTTATGGTGCAACTTAATCCCTCTGCTATCCTTGGTTTAAACCCCTCATCAGGCTTGGATTACAATGGCTTGAAAGCATCACGGCTTTTAACAAGCTTGCTGTGTAAAGTTCAGCTACCTGGCCACGTGTGTGTGTGGGTGTGTGTGAACGCATGCACGCTCACGAGCATTGATGGTTTCAGTCCGGTTCTGATCCACTTCCTGATCTGTCTTTGTGCCGTGTGGTTTAGGTTTTAAGCAGACCTGGCTCCTGCCTCATGCTCTGTAGGTGGCCACCCTCATGCTCGACGCCTGTCTATGCTGGCTTGGCAAAGTGACAGAACACACGTTATCGCATCTTGGGATGATTACAAAAAATTATTCGTGTTTTGTAGCTGAGTGCAGAGGCCCATAGGAAAGCAAAACAGGCCCATAGACTCACCAGTGTTCTAATGTGTTCGTCACTGAGTTTGTGAAAATGAAAAACTTTTTTTTTTAGTAGAAACACAACAGTCTGGTGACATCAAAGTGTAATGAGTTACTTGCACTTACCTATTCAATGACCAGTCTTTCCTTCTTTCTGCTTTTTTGGCTGTTTTCTCTCTCTCCCTGTCTTTCTCTCTGTCTTTCTGCCTGTCTATCATTTTTTCCTTCTTTTCTTCTTAAAGCCCCGAACAAGCCAGGGTATATATATCCATGTCAGAATGCTTAATTGTCCTGGGAAGCCTGAACTGCAGCTCCTCTGACAGACATGTCTTATCAATTAGCCCCCTGGTTCCCAGACCATAAAGGAAACAGGGTCCCCATTAAAAGTGTTCGTTGCTGCTGACCCCACATTGGCTTCTGATGACACCAGCCTGCACCTTTGATCTGGCCACTGCAGACCCCCATGGCTCCTTGAGCTGAGTGCTGATCCGCCTGCTCCACTCTCGTTATGACCTCCCTCCCATGGCCATGTGGCCTCGCGTACTGTTTAAACAGTGCTGTTCTCACAGCCAACCATGGTTCTACCAATTGTACAATTCATTATCCATAAATGAGAATAATGTGAAAAACATTTACTGAGGTAGCAGCCAAAAGAGATTTCTTTGTATGTTACAAATAAATCAAGCTTGTATTTGGTGCTTTGTCTACCAACCTCCTTTGGGGACTTAGGAGAGCACAAAGTGTGTTATTATTTCAGTGTGTGGACCATAATTCAGACGAATCCCAAGATTCCTCACCACAGTATAAACAAAATGACAATATTTAACAAATGGAACCTGTAGCCTTCTAATATTACACTCTGCAGGGTTGTTTCTTTTAAAATTTTCATATAGAGCACATGTAGAGGATGTGTCTGTTAAAAAGGTTCATTTAGGAAGCTAGAACCAATTTTTTCCTTTTTTCTAAGGCTGAAAGATATGACTTAGCAAAGGCATTTTCACTGTAACAGATCAGTATCATAATATTTACCTCCACCAGTTTTGTTGGAGAAGGTTATGTTTTCACCTCTGTTTGTTTGTTTGTTTGTTTGTCTGTTCCCAATATAACTTAAAAGGTAGTGAATGGATTTTGAGGAAATTTTGAGGAAAGGTGGGCCATGGGCCAAGGACAAATTGAATAGATTTAGATGCAAATCCAGATATGTATGTGGAGCCGGGGTTTTTTTTGCCTGTTCCCAACATAACTCCAAAAGTAGTGAATGGATTTTGATGAAATTTGGTGTACAGTTTTAGCATTATCCTAGGTTTGAGTGATTTGATTTTGATTTGATATGTGGCTTGGCAGAGGTATGCACTCTACCGAGTGACCTTCTAGTTAGGATTTTTTAAAACATATTTGTAAAAATAAATAAAATTGGTAGCTACAAAGATAAATGATTAAACAAGGCCAATGATAAAACAATTACTCACTCACTCACTCATTCTCTGTAACCAATTCTTCCTGGTCATGGTCACAGTGGATCCGGAGCCTGTCCCAGGAACACAAACATTCACACCCCCGCAAAAACATGAGAAGAATGTGTAAAACTACACACAGTCATGAAACCGAGCTCAGGATCAAACTCAAGACCTTGGATCTGTGAGGTAGCAACACTACCCACTATGCCACATTAAAGCATTTACTGTCCAGTCAGATACTTTATTCTGCACTATGGCTTGATGCCACATAACAATTTTCACAACTTGATGCAAATGCAAAAGTTTCATTGCATAGTAAATGCATCACTTCTGACACGAAACATTTCTATTTCTAGGCTTTACTTTTAGTACGTAAATTACTGCAGTAAGTAAGGGGAAAATTATTTGGTGTCTTGCTGTTACAGTAGAATAATCAATAATGGGGTGGTGTGATGAAATGGAGTTACTGTAATCCTACTTCTATAACAGCACTTCCTAAAGTGGTTTATACCACTTATATTCAATGTTGTGGAAGGTCCATAAGACAAATTAATTCTTGCTCTCATGTATGTTAAAGTCGCTATAAAGAGTTGTTCCCCCACCAGTCTTTCTTTTCTTTCTCTTGAAGTTAATAAGACAGCTTGTTAGCATGTTAGTGAGAAACTGCAAAGTGTAAACTCCTCTGTCCTGAAAACCTAAACGCTTTATCTCTGACTATTACAAAACGCTGACATTGGAGACTTATTACATATTAAATAAGCATCTTACAGAAAACCGATATCAACAATTACATCCCTTTCTTTGTCAACAACACTTTTTAAAAACCCATTTACTGAAAAAGACTGGCATGATTTAAAAAGATGAAGGGTATTAATATAAGCATGTGGTTTGCAGTTACACTACTCTCAGTTGTACTTTTCTAAAACACTAAAAATCTAAAAACTGGAAGGGTGTATTTCAAAGAGCTGTCTTCCTGTTAAATTCTAACAACTCCATGATTCATCACTTTGCTCCAAATTCACGATATGGATTTCCCTCCAATCAAACAATTTATCATCTGAAGAGTGGAAATCTGTTGAAAGGTCATAACATCAGCCTTCATGTGTCTTTCATTATTACTTACTTCTTCACATATCTGTCTTTGCCAAGAACTTGCGATCTTGAAGAAACACATTTGAGAATCTCACAATGTGCTGGAAAACTCCATCATTTAAAGCAACACCACAAACCCTAGTTGTGTAAAGTTTGCATGTTGAAGTGTCTTTTTGACATCAAATAATATGTTTTCAAAATTTTAACATATCATTTTATCGGGACACAGCATTTGACTCTAGCACGGTTTAGGTGTTCGTTAACCGGAGCAATTTGCATTACGTGATGACTCACATTAAGCCAGTGAAAACATAATGTTTATGAAGTGCATGTCATTCTTTCTCTATAAACCTGTTCGCCCGTCTCCTTTTGAGAGCAGCCATATGGAGACAGATAAACAAACCAATAACAAGGTTTGAGGTTCCTTTAGAAAAAAAGACCAAAGCTATGTCCATTGGCACACATAGATCTGCTATGTCTTGTTCTCTTTGGAAGATTGTAATATGCATGTAATGCATGTCTATGTGTTATATTTTACTAACTTGTTAAAGTTTAAAACTTGAAAAATGTTGCAGTCTTTCTTTTTTTTTTCAATGAAAGGTTCTTGTTCCTTCTGTACAAGCATGTTTAGTGGCTAAATCAGTGACCAGAATCCCGTAACACACCCAGTACCACATACAGAGGTGGATAGTAGCACACAATTGCCAAATCCTCATGGACACATTTTAAAGCAAACAATATTAAAGCTTATACCACTGCTTTGTTGACTTCTTGATACTGATCGGTCATACAGAAAATCACTGAGTGATGGGGTGGTGTGTGGAAGCAGAGTTACTGTTACCACCTTGAAATGGATTCTTTTTCCCCAGTGTTTTATTGTGACTCTTATATGACAGCAATAAATGATTATTATTTTTTAATTTATTAAAGAATGTCATGACATGCCTTTAATTCATTTACATTTACATTTAATGTTGTAGAATGTCTGTGAAACAAGTTACTTCCTGTTATCACTTAACTTACAGCAGCTATAATGAGTCATTCCCTCACCAGCCTCTCTTTTTCTCTCTCTTGAAATTAATGCAAAAAAAATGCAGTGTGTGATGTTACCACGAAAACAAAAACTATAAATTCCCCTGTCTTAAAGTGTTCCATAAAGGTTAAAGAAATATCTACTTACAAAAACTTCACCATGTCAATGATTCCACATATATCTTGAAATCTGTTTATGCTGAGTGTCTCCCATACAAGTCCCTGTGAATGAGCTGCTACTATAGAAATAATAATGCATTAGAATGAGCACATTTATATAAACCCGCAGTTTGCAGTTACACTAATTTCAGAGCTGCTGTTACAGCAAATTAATCAACAAATTCAATACCAATCAGAATCCAGAATTCAACAGCACTGTGGTATAATCATATTTAAATTATTTTTATCTCCATGTACTGAAATTGCCACCCCTTTACCCACCTTTCATGATGTTCCTAGATTAGATTAGATTAGATTAGATTAGATTAGATTAGATTAGATTCAACTTTATTGTCATTGTGCAGAGTACAGGTACAAAGCCAATGAAATGCAGTATATATGCAGTATAGTTAATGCAGTATATATGCATTAACTAACACACACACACACACACACACACACACACACACACACACACACACACACACACACTTCAGTGATAGCAAATGGACTCCCATCACAGACTCTTAAATGTCAGAGTAGGCACTGGTGCAGACGGAGACTAGTGCAATCCCCATGTGGGAACATGTTGCATTAGCAGCCTCTCGTTTTAAATCTTTGGGTCTGAGTGTGAGCAGGATATAGGATCTGTATAGGATCTGTGACAGATAAAACCCAGGACTTCTGCTCCAGCCACCAGTTGCCTTAGGATAAGCTCCCTCCCACTGCCTGGACTCCATGGCTTTTGTTCACACAATGTATAATTAGCCAGCATTCCTGCTTGCTTCTTTAAAAACCGAGCTGGCTATCCCTGGTCACATCGCCGGTCTTACTTTGTTACCTTTGATGCTTCCATTATACCTCCCCCCCTCCTTCCACCACCACCACCACCACCACCACCATCTGTCCAACCGCACTCTGCACAGGAATTCACCCTGGTGATGATGTAAAGACGTGCCTGGGAAAAGTTCACTCCATTCACAGCTAGAATGGTGTGTGGTGCACCTCACAAAAAAGCATGCTCCCTGAGCCAGGGAAAATGCACAGAAACCTCAGTCGTGAATCTACAATTTGTCACAATTACTCTGAAGGTCTGAATAATAAAAAAGAGTAAATCTTCAGTTCTTACCACCTCTGTGTATCACTTTGTCGCAATCATATGTTCCTTGCTTGTTATATAAATCTTGTTAAGCAAAACAATGTCGTACTTTAGCTGTTTTTTTATTTATTATTATTTGTTGCATCAATTGATTCTTATGACATAGCTACAAAGAAGACGTTTTAAACTTTCCACTATGTAACCAGTAGTTATTAAGACACTTCATTCTGACCAAAGAACATGACGTGGCTAATTGGATTTATGTCAATCCAGTTCAATTTACGCTTAATGACAGAAGAATAACATGTTCAATCATCCTGACAGCATAAAACCATCTGTGGTTCTATGATTGGCATTGATAAATAATTTGGAGAAAGAAATGGGTGGGTGTAAAATATGACTCCTCAATGTCTCAGACAACTTCTAAATCAACGTGAACCGCACAATGAAACACATTTGACTTTTCCGTCTTCTGCTAAAACGATATATGACCAGAAAAAGTGGCACATTATAATCGGAGTCAGAATAAGTAGTTTGGAAAACTTTATCTGGCAATTCCACATCTGTCCACAGCCTAATGGTCAGTTGTGTAAAGTAAACAGCGGTGAGAGGGAGACAGAGCTGTTCCTCCCCAGCACAAGCCATGCTACAAACAGCCATTTGCTTTTAAGTTATGGGGTCAAAGGTTAGGCATACATCTGGTCTTCTATACCTCTGCTGTGAACTTTCAATAGGGCAAAAACAAGACATTAAACTGAGAGAAGATAGAAGGAAGCGGCTCTGATTGAGTTGTGAGTGCATGTTTATATGGTATGGTTTCAAGTATTTTGAGAAGCTATCAACTGACGTGTCTTTTTAAGAAGTTAATGCACATTTAGACTCCTTGCCCATGTAATGCAGTAAACAATTCACACTGGTTTATATGTAGCTGCTGAATAATAAGTTGTAGGCTTTAAACATGTAAAGGAGTACAAGAGTTTTGGGTAAAACTTTATGTTTTTAAAGAGTGGATTGATAAAAATCATCTATGAAACATCACTGCTAATCTGCACCTCTTGAAGGACGTCCATCATAATACTGTGATTATGAGTAAACTTGTCAAACTTTCAATATGGTGTGTTTTTGGGGGTCGGGGTTTTGTTTGTGTTCTAAAACTGTCTAGTAAAAGTTATTTATGAAACTCCACATGGACATTCAGGTCAAACAAAATTTAAAGACGCACTGACTTTTACTTTTTTTTGCACATCCATCCACAACTCATAAGTCACTTTTATTACACAGATTTCACTGAAAGCTATGCACATGGAGAATGATATCATGAAGAATGGCATACGTTAAGAGCATGTGCTATCTCCTCTTCGTACGCCATTGGCTGACCTGTAGATATACTAGCTGCAGATTGACAATCTCATATTGTCAAAGAGCTGCACCTGAAATGCACAGCAAGTTTACATCCTCCCTGCTGAGAAACCTTGTTAACTACATATGATGCATTTAATATCACAGCAGCCTTCCATTCAAGCCAAGTCAGCACCGACATGGCTTACAGCTCAAGCTACAAGCAAAAGGTAACACCTCTTGCACTTGATATATTTCCAAAACTAGCAATGTAGTGGCTTATACGCCTTGCAAATGGATGCCCATTATGCTAACAACCCCATCTACAAAGTTAGAAATGTGTGTAGAGTAAAAACATGAGCTGACAGATGAGGTGTTATGCCTCTGAACCGTCCAAGAGTGCCATGGGCTATTCAGTTAATTTTGGTCTCGATGCACCTTCTTGCAGCTGGCACCATCTTGATTCTTCATTGAGCCTTAATAGATTCAACCAGCTCTACATGGACCAACCAGAGGGGGGTGGAAAGGGGGAAATGACCACCACACTGACCTCTGTTTGATGTCCAGCCTACAGGTTGACATGATGATTGGATAGACCCCTGCACTCTGGACCCCACAACCAGTAGTTGAACCCTAAACTGCTAAATATGCTCAGTCAAACATGTCAAGGCCTAATGAGGCTCATTAAGCATTTCCTCCTGCCTGGATTTGGACTTAAAAAGCATAATTTTTTTCCCCAGAGCTCCACGGTTTCAATCCTGGATCAGGTTTGCTACTAACGGAACAAAACGAATCGAGAGCTATCCCTAAGATGAAGAAGGGAGAAGAAAGCCTGGGTAGTAAGTTTAGCTGATTTTGCTTTCTCCGTCCAAAAAACATCACAGTGAGACTGTTGTTTTCCACTGGACTCAATACGCCAAGGACAGCTCGGACTTCCAGCAGCACCAGCAACAGCATCGGGCCATGTTAAAAAAATGTCTTGTGGGAGATTACATGTTTCAAAACAACAATGTGACAAAGTGATACGGAGCAAATGGATTCTGAAAGGGGGAAATCAAACAATATGGCTGGGATTGGATTACAAGCTGCACATAGTTCTTTTGTGGAGAGCGGGACTTTAGAACTAAAGTCAGCTGAAGATTGGCTCAGTGCGCTGGTCCTGACAAAGAGACTCTCTCAGTCTGGAAAAGAGGGACGCTTCATCACACTTAGGCTTTCTGTAAATGTTTCTCTAAATGCAGTCATGGTGGATAGATAGATAGATAGATAGATAGATAGATAGATAGATAGATAGATAGATAGATAGATAGATAGATAGATAGATAGATAGATAGACACACACGTCACTTGCTCAATAGCAACATTAATTTATATATCTTGTGACTTCTTGACAATACTGCACAAGTGTTAATTGCACATTATGCTAAAAGTATGTTTCCTATTCAGCATCTCGAACTGTGATTTATACGTCTATTCAAACTATTCAAGGAAAGAATCAAAATGAGCTATTCATAAACAGAGTTCATGTTTATTTAGGAAATTAGTGCCAAGGCCATTTGATCCTGACATTGACTTTAGAACTGATCTCAGTGTCCCACTTAACATTATATAATTTCACGTCACACCAACTCAAACTAATGATGATCAATTACTAAATTAGCCAAGTGTTTTCAAACACTCAGGATGGTAACCTCTCTTGAGGTAATCACTAATATGATGCCACTCCATACAGATGTAGATTTATGTGCTCCGGTGTACATGGGACTACGCCATGCTGATGTACATATTAAGAAATATTAGCGCAGCATGAAGGGAAAAGCTTAAAAACGTCACTAACTCTGAAGCTAAAAATCTCACTAGCTCTCGGGTGAAGGAAAACATTTTTGCACGGACACTGATTTTGACATAACTTTCCAGGCAAGTCGGTTTTACAGGCTTGTTACAGACAGCAACGATGGGTTCTGATTACAGAATAAACAAACCGCAAAAGCCACACATTTATGCTTTGCAGAGAGCACTGCTACTACCTCATGAGCATCCACAGTATCCTGAGCTAAATGTCTGAATCTGTTTTGGAGAAACAATTTCTTGCCTCCCTGGAGGCTGTCTCCATACTTCTGCTGTGACGGCAACTGAGACAAGATGCGGATCCACACTGAAACCCCTCGTGCATCTGGCTGGAACATTTACTAGCATGGTTTGTGCCTTAAGCTCACTATAACTGTGTTATATTCACATCTAGTAAGCACTTGGCACAGAGCATCTAATGAAGAGAAGCCATTCCCCCTGTATAGGTGGTAGGAAGCTAAATTGCGTCATTTAGTTAATTTTATTATCATTTCACCATCAAAAATCACCTGAATGGAATAAACGCTTGATTGGGTTTCGACTCGCCTCACCTCTTCATTCAGGGCCCCTTTAGCACAATGCATTTAAGAGGTGGCTTAGCTAATTGAACTACCCACAGCCATGTTTCACAAGGTACAGGGTTCCAGCGTTCTCCATCTGTAATAAAAACCTGACGCACATGGGCCCCATATGGCAAAGCCTTTTTTTTTTTTTTAATTAGGACCAATGTACATGCAGGGCAGCGACGGAAAAGTGTACAGGATGGATATGGGGTGTGCTCGCCAGGTGTTTGGCCTTAATTCGGAAGTCTGGGCTTAAGCCCACGCATAAACTTAACATGGAGGAAAATGGAGTATTTTAACTTAAAGATAGCAGGAAAGGAACAGAGCATCATTTACACCCAGCAGGGGTTTAAACTAAAATACCATGATCTGATCGTTAGATTAGATGAGATTAGATTACTAAAATGCAAGCCACTTTACTTCCAAGTAACTTTTGGCATGCTAAGTTTTAATAATACAAACATACTGCCAGTTTTGTGACAAATTTAAATTGATGAGTTTTTCTGCAAAAAGGGGGGTCCCTTGTTATGTCTAATTGGTTCCAGAAATTCTGCTATGAATAAATCTATGCTGAGGAAAAAAAAACTGAAGGGAAAAAAAAGTTTGTTTTACACGCAAAGCAGACAATGCAGTAACTGGTGCCACTGCAAGCTCAGGTAAGGTTCTTATTATCTGTGGACAAATATCAAAGCCAGCAAGGAAATAAACTGTGCTGTATCCTGGGAAATATTTTGCCTCTATAGGTCCCACATGTTAAGGGAACGGGGTAAAAAGAGAAAGCATGAGAAGAAGGGAGAGATTCTACTCACTGAACGGATCATCCTTGGTCTTGGTGCCATTGACATTGCCGTTCTTATCAATCCTGAGAAAAAACTTCTGGTAGGAGAAGAGCTTCCTGCGGCGCACATCTCCTGTGAGGTGGCCGTAGCTGCGGACATGCCGGCCCACCACCACCGCGGTCGAGGATGAGTTGTTGGCCACCCTGGAGGTACGTGCGGCCCTGCTGGCATCGCGGCACGCCACAGGCAGAGCTGAGAACGCAAGCAGGAGCAGGAGCAGCAGCGAGGACAGGTAGGACACACGAACCCAGGCTGCAGCACTCTTAGTCACTTCCCATGTGCACATTGTACTGGAGGGTGGAGGACTGGGAAAAGCCTCACAGAAAGGTACATGCTGGAGAGCTGCCTGGGAGAAGGGGAGAGGCCAGGGGGCAGAGCCCCAAGTGTCCGCCGTAAATGTCAATTCCTACTCTGGACCTGGTTCCCTTTGCGTCCGAAAGGAAGGTGTCAACATCCATAACTCGGTTCACTCACCCTCTTGCCCTTGGAGACGGACCTACAGTGCCCGTCAAAGAGCTCCAGTCAACCTTTGAAAAATCAGGGAGAATAAAAACGTCCTTTGGAGAAAAAAAAATGTTCAAATTGAATTTGAATCAGGAATTGCAGATCTGTTCTTGACAGAAGATGGAAGAATCCAAAACTTTTGTAATCCCTGATCCCTCTGCAAATGAGTCTGTGTGGGCAGTGAAAGAGATGAGAGCGTGCCTCTTCCACTCCTTTCCTCTTCTCTATGTAAGGAGTCCCTCCTGTGTGTCCTGCTCTTTACCGAAGTTGTGGGTCCTGAGGTGGCGTGGGATGGATCTCTCCCTCTGAAGTGACTGAGCTCTGCCACTCTTCTCACCTTATTTATTCAGAGCCGGGCCCCAGATGTAATCTCTTTAGCTAATAGGCAGTCTATGAAAAGTTCTTGGCTTTGAAGCTGTGTGTGTGTGTGTGGGTGTGTGTGTGTGGGTGTGTGTGTGTGTCAAAGATTTTTTTTTCCGCTCTTCTCCTATCTGTCTCGCCTTCTTTCCTCCAGTTGCTGTCTTTTGCTCTCTCTCTCTCTCTCTCTCTCTCTCAGCCCCTCCCACACGACTCCCTCCCTTTTAAGTTGTGAGCCCCAAGTTGCCCGGTGCACAGCAGCCAGGTTTCTCTCTCTCTCTCTCTCTCTCTCTCTCTCTCTCTCTCTTTTCCTGCAGAACCCTCTAGCCATGTCAACCTTTTCAGAGACACCTGGAACTTTTCCCCTCATTTACTCACTGCCCCTTCTTTCCCTGTCCTCACCAACAATCCCGTTCTTCCCTTTTAAAAACGATGACACACCTTCACTTGAGCTGCATGTGAGCTGTGGCCTCTCTGAACTTCAAAGCACCTGAAACCTTGGTTTTATTGTCATGAGGACAATTAAAGTCACCTAAATGCCCCAAAGATGACTGGAGGAAAGGCAGAATTACAACACTCACACTGCACGAGAACCCAGAGTTGTCGTGTCACTGAGAATACATTGCGTCTGACTCATGTCTGACTCTTTCAGGTTGTTGTTATTTCATTTCCTTTTTACATTGTTGGGCAATATCCATATCCCTGTTCTTTTTTGTCATTCTTGTCATATTTGCTCAAATACCTCTGCAGCGAGAGACTGAAATACAGAAGACGGAATAAAGAAGATTTTTTTTCTGATTAAGCTTTTCTGGTTTAACCATATAAATATCCAGACTCACATTCTTTATCATTTTTCATTTTTTAGTTTGAATGCCATTACAGAAAGAACAAGTTTTATAACATGAATAGCTAAATGATAAGCTGGAACCAGTTCAGCCAAAAAAAATTGAATGTACAGAATGTTCAACTTTAAACCAAGTGTAGTCAGCCGTCAACCAAGCTTAACGTAGCTAACAAGTAGAGGAAGCTTATAGCTACCAGTTTGGCACTGTGCAAGCCTATTACAAGCCTCATCATTTTGCTCAGAAGCACCATTTGTACATAAAATGTGCAGTCCAAATATAAATCTACAAATTAAATATGAACTCACTTTGAACATGCAATCTCTGCCTTCAAGCTTTAGGCCACTCCCCCTACCTGAATCTGATGCTTTTGTGGATTGACACCAAACTACTTGCTGAGGAAGAATGATGGCACTAAGACTTTTTTTAAAAAAAAATCTCTATAGCATCCTTTTATGTGTTTATAGATAAGTACTATTCAGATTGGATCGGATATGATTTCTGGACATATGCCTGTTAAGTCAATAAATCACAGAGATGGGATCATCTTCATGATGTTTGCGTGGTCATAAAAATTCCAAATAAATTCCCTCATCAGGCACATGTAAAGAAATGCTATAGACCAAAAATGGCTTAAAAATACTTAAATGAAATGTTTCAACATTAAAAAATACTATAAACAGCAGTAAGCCATAATAAATGAAACAAAGTCAATATTTGGTGTGAGATGACCCTTTGCTTAAAAAAAATAGTAGTCTCAGGTACAATTAGTACAGTTTGATAAGGAAATGAGCTGTAGGTTTTACTGAGCATCTTGCAGAACCAGCCACAGTTCTTCTGGACACTTTGACTGTCTCACTTGCTTCTTAATTTTGCAGTAAAACCCAGTAGCCTTCATTATGTTTTCTTTTTAAATCTGAAAAGTGGTCTCTTATGGAATATGCTGCTCAGATACAAACTTTTTTTCTGTAACATTTAATTTTGTGCTGGAAAATGAACATTTGGAACTCGAAAATGTTTTTCTACTGACTCGATAATGTAGAAGTCATAAAATAGAAATCTATAACAAAGTTTGTATGAAAAAAAAAGGTGCCTAAGATTTTTGCACAGTACTGTATATTACGTGGGGTTATTTCTACTGGTAATTTTGTGGAAAATATGGTATAATATTTCCAAGTAAAAAAAAACCCAAACAAAACAGACAGACGTGACAGATTCAGATGGGACTAAATTCTCAGAGATACTCCAGTAATAATTACATTACCCCAGCTAATCCAGTCCGAATAAGGCTGAACACCACAATGTCAGAAACCACATCAGCAAATCTGTCTGAGACACTGAAAAATCCCAGCTTGCTGTTTGAGGTTTTACATGATGCTAAACTAGCAACACCAAATACATCTTGGCTGATTTATTACAAATGCAGTAAAAATAGAATTTTGTTTTCATATGTGGGTGAACTGTTCCTTTAAATCAGGTGGTGATCAGCTGCAACATCTACATGTTGTTTTCTGCTTTGTTTTTTTGTTGTTGTTGTTGCGTGACAGTCATTCCGCCAGGCTGATTTCATGTACTGTCGGCTGCTGGGTTGTGGGTTCATCTTTACAAAACCATGGGAGAGAAACAAACTCTTCAGGCAGGCGGGAGGAGTGAGGGAGGAGCAGCAGGCTAGGAGAAGGAACATCTGTTATCTACCAAACTGTCCATTGCTTTTGAGAGTAATGACAAAACAGTGTGGTTTTACTGTCGCTGAATGGTGCACATATCGATTTAATTTAGTCTGGCTTGCTTCTGTAGATGCCCCATTCTTGGCTCACTGGCCTTGCCTTCCTGCCATTGTCTTTATAGGCACACAGTCCTTTACAGGCTTACAGGCTATGCTGAAACACTGCACATAGTTCTGATGTTTGGGTTTTTTTTTTCCTACTGGAGTAGTAATTCTTGTCTGAAAAAGGATCTACACCTATGCGCTCTAAGCTCTCTAGCCCCCAGCTTTGACAAACCACACGTGCAACTACACCAGTAAATTTAACAACAAGTACAAAAACATGAAACTCAAACCTAATCCCTTCAAAAGCTCATTCGTGAAGACGAATACTGTAGCTCTCATCAATCCAAGGTGTCTTTGGCCATTCCAGGGAAATCTCTCCCACCCCTTTGAGTCTATCTCTGGTGTCTATCTTGAGAATATCCCAGTGGACCAAGTACTGGCTCAGAGCTTCATCTGACATCACTGAAAAAACTTTAAACTTATTACCCACTTACTCCGTGGGACATTTCCTGCCAAAACAAGGAATAACAGCCAATAAAAAGAACATGTATGCATTTATGTAAACATAAATATTATCGTGTGTAAGATTTGGTCAAGATATCATCTCTCAACACTTTAGTAACAGTATAATAATATAATTAGTGTACAAAATATTTCCTATAAAAGGAATAAAATACTATTAAAAATGCTACTGGGTGGTAAAAGTAACTTCACTTCATCATACCACCCCATTGTGAATTATTTTTCTATAACAGCAGAATGCTTTTTTCCTTACATGCAACTTGAATTGGAACTATCATCATCATCAATCATCATCATCATCATCATCATCATCATCATCATCATCATCATCGCTTCTAACATACAGTCTTTGCCTTCAAACCTTAGGCCATGCACCCTACCTGAATTTGCTGGTGTGCAGTCACACCAAAGAGGAAGAAAGCAAGTGATTTGGCATAAAGATGACATAAAGATGTTAAAATGTTTTTGTAGGCTATTTTGCATTATATTTATGGAAAAGTTGTAGTATAATAATTGTGGAAGGCATCTGCCACCTCAGAATATACTTTAAGGTAAGATTAATGAGGAAAACTGCCAACACCTAACTGCATCAAGAGAATTGATTTGGCATTGGACGATCAGAGGAATATTATCAAATATGTTTATGCATTTATAATGAAAAAATCATGCATTTTCTAATCAAAGAAAATTCTCCAGGAATTTAAACCCTATTTCTGCCCATTCATGCAGTTATTATTGTTCGCACCTGCCTGTAATTTTTGATGAACATGGTTGGCTACACTGTCAGAAACAGGGGTACAGTAGGAGTCCATTTCTGTCCCCCAAGGTACAGTCTACACTAAATGTACCCCCTAGGGCTCATTACTGGACCTCAAGGTAACTATGTGTATCTTTTGGGGGCAAAAAATGTACATATATGTTCCCAAGCAGTATATAAAGGGTACAAATAAGTACCTTAGAGGGTACTGTCCCAGGTATAAGCCATTGTACCCCTAAAGATACAATAATATACTTTATTTTCGGAGAGTGTATAATGATAAAAATATAAACAATGTAATAATTAAAACCCCACCATGACCCTGGCTAGGATAAAGCATTTACTAACGATGATGAAATGAAAGCAATAAATGTGTCATGTAGCACCATGTGTGCATCGTATATGTTCTTATAAATGAACATTTGTTTGTCCCATAAGACAGGAACTTTTTGGGGGGTCCTGCAGGATCCCAGTCCTGATGAACACCTCTACAAACCATGTTGCTAGCAAGCATTAGCAAGCTACTAAAAGGCAGCCACTTAGCAAATGCTGATACACTTGGTTTTGGCCAAATGATCACTTTTACATTTTTTATAGTTATTGTTCAGAGGGTTCCATCACACTTTTTTGTTGCTTTAATACTGGTGATGCTTTTAAAGGGAGACTTGCCAAGAGCAGGTGAGTACAGAGTGCCATTCACAGAGATAACCTGTCTGCAGAGGGATTTGTGAAAGGGGAGAATATGAGAAAGCTGAAGGATTTTTCCCAGCCAGACTCTGCCACTGAATGTCTTGCAGTGTTTTTCATTGTTTGCCGCCTCAGAGGAGATGGCCGAGAGAGCCTGAGAAAAAGCACCAAACAGCACTATTTAACGGAATTCAATCTGTCCCAATAGATTCGAATCGCTAACTTACATGTCTGAGTGTAGATTCTATCTGGCTAATGAGGGGCCTGAATCCTTCTCTGTTACTTCAAAGGGGATGAAATTCTACCTTTCCTGCAGTGAGAACTGTCGCCTAGTCTCTCTCTCTCTCTCTCTCTCTCTCTCTCTCTCTGTTTTACCCTGCTAAAAGCTAAAAGAGAGAGTTTTTAGGCAATAAGGGCCTATTTGTTTCCTAAGTTCAATGTTGAAAGCTAAATATGAGTAAATATACAGCCTGCTTTCAAAGCCCTGCATTTATTTGACTCCAAATATGATCCAAGATTTCCTTAACGATTAATTTAAATGCCAACCATAATATTTAAGAGTAAACTATTACCATGCAGGTGTGATCAGGACCTGATCTGTCATGTGACTCTGCATTGCTGCATATTACTCAATAATGCAATCAATCAATTAACAGGTAAACACTGAAGGTTTTCCAGGGGAATTGAGCCAAGTCAGGCTGGTGTGCCAATATTTTTGAGAAATATAGAGCTCTTAAATCAGGGCTTGTCCAATAAACATGTGATACAGATTAAAAAAAAAGTTAATGATACAAAAACTGAAATCATTAAGATGCTGCATATTTAGCTGCCAGTTTATCATGTCTAATTATCATATAATGAACTGTCCATCAGTGGAAAGGATCGAAGGACGACCGCTGAGCAAAATTGTTCAGGTGGTGGCACAGCTGTGGCACTTATGCTTGTTGGGTATGCAGAAACGTATACAATTAACAACTAGAGCTCATTGTTTTCCATGCACTGTGAATGTTAAATAAATATTTAGAATTATTTTTTTTACATGATTCCTCTCCACTGTATCTGTAGCTCATTTGTTATTACCACAGCTACACATTCTGACTCATTTCCTTGTATTAGGGGGTGTTACACAATGCCACTATCTTTATCTGTGCAGTGCTCCAAATATATGTATTTGTATTAACTAACTGGAAGTGTGTGTGTGTGTGTGTGTGTGTGTGTGTGTGTGTGTATTTAACCCTATCACTATGCCCCGATACATTATTTGTCATTCACAAACTATACCAATAAATAGCAATTTGTAGAACATAATTTTTTAACTCCTGAACTGCTACAGTTTCTCAACCAAAGCATATTATATTAAAATGCAATATTAAGGTGTTTAAAAACTCAATGTACCAGCACCATAAACACTACCAAACCACTGTCACTGCTGCACTGAGAAACACCACCTGAGTAGTATCCACTAGGTGGTGGTCTTAAGATGGTCCCTTTTCCCAGTGATGGATGGGGAGGAAAGGATCCAATACATTGTGTGGAGGAGGTGTTCTACAATAAATGGTAGCTGGACCTGATGACTAATTATCCAGATTGTGTATATTTGCTATAAATACATCTGCATACAGTTACATTAGCATTGACCTTTTGATCATTTGAACCTGTTTTTACCCTTCAGACCCATTCAATTCATCTCCAGGAAATAAAAACACTGGCTGCCCAATGTTGAAAAATTTATAACTTGAGTGTTCACAAATGATGAATGATGCATGGGCAGGATTAGTTTTGGTTTCAGGGAAAGTGAGGCCTGGATGAATAAATGATCACTGTAGATACCTGCATCTCAGTATCAGCAACACACCCAGCATACACTGTCTTGTATATCAAACCCAATTGCATATTCTGCCCATGTGGGGTCAGGGTCTTGCAGCTGCACACTGTAGCCCCAATTAACCTAAATCAAGTCAATGGGCAAGTAAGACTATATTTAACAACATCTTAATTCTATTTCAGAAACAGTGGAACAGTCTAATCATACTGAATAATAATATAGAAATAATAATAAATAATATAGAAATTAGTAATCAGTCCTCAGAGCTCAGTATAGTGTACTCAGTGTTTAGTACTCAGTGCTCAGAACTGAGTACTCAGGACTCAGTTGTCAATAATCAGTACTCAGTGTTCATTGAACACCCCTCAGTGCTCAGTACTCGGGGCTGAGTGCACCGTACTCAGTGCTCAGTAGTCAGTGATCAGCACTCTGTGATCTGTACTCAGTGTTCAGTAATGACCCTGTAGAGACACTAATCTCAGCCTCCTCCGAGTTTGAGTAAGCTGTTAAGCTTTTTGTAGGCTGCATATGTTTGTACCTTCCGGTGGTCTGTGAGTTTTATCAGGTGTTTTCAGAGATATGCAATGTAGGAGAGGAAGAGAGGAAATGAAACCCAGGTGCCACTAAATAGGAAGAGACTACAGGCGATTAGGACAGAAGTTCTCCCAGACCCAGGACAAGCCTGGCTTATTTCTGTCCATATCAGATTCAGTGCTGGGTTTGAAAATGTACGCATGATTCATGCTAAACTTACTGATATAACTTATTAAATTATTGTTAATAATAACTTATCACTATAACTTATTTAACTTTTTATTAACAATAACTTATTAATATAACTTATTTGTAAGTAGTTAATTATCCTTGCATTTCATATGATATCTCACTGATTATCTGTGCTTCATTGAGAAGATTCAATTACATTTATACTGATAGAATCAACTGGCCTGATAGACTTCACGACATAAATCTTCAACAAGCAGCAGTGCAGTGCATCCTCCCTGTCATGCAGCCTCTTTACTATGTTAGCTAGCTAGTTACATTATGGAGCAACTGATAACATTAGCAAAAGTATTTAGGGAGTTAGTTAGCTGATATCATGCGCCTAACTATAATGACAAAGTTTTCACTCCTCCTGATGAAAACACCTTGGGTCCTTACCTTACCAAACTTGATGTGAAGAGCCATTATGCTTCTGTGCTCCTAAATGCTTTGAGGCTCTCCAGAGCAGGCAGAAGTGTTGTGTATGAGATAAATATATGCACTCACCAGCTGCTTAATTAGGAACAACATACTAATAGTTGGTTTGGGGACCCCCCCAAAAGGCAGTTTGGATTCATGCTGTTGATGCCAAATGCATAATAGCAGGGTTAGCATTAAAAAGGAAACAAAACAACAACAAACACCCCCCCCCCCAGTAGAGACCACATTCACTTCCAGCTGACAGAAAAGCTACAGTAACTCTAATAACTACTCTGTGCCAAGTTTCCCAAAAGCATCGTAGCGTAAAGATCATCGTTAAACGGCAGCGTGAGCAGCACAATGAACACTCTCTCTCCTAGTTAAGATGCCCTTAGCATTAAGAGGCTTTTGGGAAACCCACCATTGTACAATTGTGGTGATCAGAAAGGTATCTTAGGCTACGTTTACATTAGACCGTATCTGTCTCGTTTTCTTCGTGGATGCACTGTCCGTTTACATTAAACCACCTGGAAAAGCCGGGAAACGGGAATCCGCCAGCATCCACGTATTCAATCTAGATCGTATCTGGTCCGGTGCTGTGTAAACATTGAGATACGCGAATACGCTGTGCTGAGCTCTAGCTGGCGTCCTCATTGGACAACGTCACTGTGACATCCACCTTCCTGATTCGCTGGCGTTGGTCATGTGACGCGACTGCTGAAAAACGGCGCGGACTTCCGCCTTGTATCACCTTTCATTAAAGAGTATAAAAGTATGAAAATACTGCAAATACTGATGCAAATACTGCCCATTGTGTAGTTATGATTGTCTTTAGGCTTGCCATCCTTCCACTTGCAAGTAGTAAGTGATATGCGCTGGGATCACACACACAGCGGCTCAGTCCCGAATCGTGGCTTGTGCACTTCACTCGCGCGCTGTGTGAGCTGCGCAGGGCCGGAGTGCGCACCCTCCAGAGGGCACTCGCTGTTCAGGGCGGAGTGATTTGGAGCGCAGGATGCCTGCGGAGCCGAGCGTATCCATGTATTGGTGTTGCTGTGTGCATGGCTAACGGTTTTAGTGTAAACGCGAATCGTTTTAAGAACGTTAATCTGATGATCCGCTGATTCGACGTAATGTAAACGTAGCCTTAGAATGCACAACAATGAACCTTGTAGCAGGATGGACTACAACAGCAGAAGATCATGTCAGGTTCCACTTCTGTCAACCAAGATCAGAAAGCTGAAGCTGCAGAGGGCAAAGACTTACCAAAACTGGACAGCTGAAAACTGGAAAAAAATGTAGCCTGGTCTAATGAATCTTGATTTCTGCTGAGGTAGCTAAAGTCAGAATTTGTGTCAGCAGGATGAATCCAAGGACCCAACCTGCCTCATGTCAAAAGTCCAGGCTGGTGGAGGTAATGTAATAGTGTGGGTAATGTTTTCTTGGCACACTTTGGTTGAATGCCACATTGCTTGAATGCCACACCCTATTTGAGTATTGTTGCTGACCATATGCATCCCTTCATGGCCACAATTTACCATCTTCGAATGACTACTTCCAGCATGATAATACACCATGTCACAAAGCAAAAGTCATTTCAAACTGGTTCATGAACATGACATGAGTTCAGTGTTCTTCAGTGGCCTTCCCAGTCACCGGATCTGAATCCAATAAAACACCTTTGGGATGTGGTAGAACACAAGATTTGCAGCATGAAAGAATACCCCTGCAGACAATCTGCAGGAATTACATGATGCAATTAACTATCGATGTGTAATGCAATTATGTCAACAAGGACCAGAATCTCAAAGGACTGTTTCCAACATCTTGTGGAATCCATACCATGAAGAACTGAGGCTGTTTTGAGAGCAAAGGTGGTAGTATCTACAGTGGTAGTATTGTGTTCCTAATAAAGTCTTTCATGAGTGGAGATTTTCAGTCATTGTTGAAGCACCCCTTAAGATCTTACAGCAGTTTTCTCTATTTCTCATATTCATGACAATATTCTTTGCATATCTGTTCTTTGCATTCTTGATACTAACCCCAGGCTGACACTTGCACGACTTTTGGGCACGATTTTGTCGTGGCAAGTCGTGCCATTTTGGGGCACGAACTGGGAGGCTCCCACACTGTTCACGACTAGTTCACGCATAGTTCGCGACGAGTTCACGAATGCATGCCCATCCACATTCACGAACTGGCACGACGAGTTCACGCATAGTTTACGCACTTCCCGCATTGGCACGACGAGTTCACGAATGCGTGCCCATCCACATTCACGAACTGGCACGACGAGTTCACACATAGTTTGCGCATAGTTTACGCACTTCCCACATAGTTCACGACGAGTTCACGAATGCGTGCCCGTCCACATTCACGAACTGGCACGACGAGTTCACGCATAGTTTGCGCATAGTTTACACACTTCCCGCATTGGCACGACGAGTTCACGAATGCATGCCCGTCCACATTCACGAACTGGCACGACGAGTTCACGCATAGTTTGCGCATAGTTTACGCACTTCCCGCATTGGCACGACGAGTTTGCGCAATTCGGACGGTGTCGTGCCGACTTGGGCACGCCATATAAAAAGGGGGCCTCCCCAACCCCTGGTCATTTGTGAATTGGCTGTGGAAGAGACAACATGCTGAATACCAGAGACACAGTCATTGCAGAGAAGAGAAGATGCCTATACCTGGCAGCTGCTCTAGCCATTGTTGAAGAGCAGCAGAAAAGGCTGGAAGAGGCAGAAGAGCAAGAAAAGGCAATCCCACCTCGAAGAAAGACACAAAGGAAAGTGTGGGTCCGGGAATGGTTGACCAGAAGGCACGAGTTTGGACAGTATGACAGTCTACTGACTGAACTCCACAAGGAAGATCAAAGGGGCTACAAAAATTACCTCAGAATCACACCTGACCTGTTCCAAGAGATGGTTGAGAAGTTAACCCCTCTCCTCCAGAAGCAGTCCACCTTCATGAGGGAACCGCTTCAAGTTGGACTCAAGCTGGCTGCCACCCTCCGCTTCCTAGCCACTGGAAATTCCTATCCAAGTCTGCAGTACAGCTTCAGGGTTGAAGCAAGTACCATCTGCAAGTTCATACCCGAGGTGTGTAAAGCCATCATCGCGGTCTACAAGGACGAAGTGCTGCGCTGCCCCAAAACTGAAGAGGAGTGGAAGGAAGTTGCTGCCAGGTTCAGCTCCAGATGGAACTACCACAACTGTCTGGGGGCTGTGGACGGCAAGCACATCGCCATGAAGAAGCCACCCAATGCTGGCTCTTACTACTACAACTACAAGGGCTTCCACAGCATTGTACTGCTGGCAGTGGCAGATGCTGCCTACAAGTTCCTCTATGTGGATGTTGGGGCAGAGGGTGGTGCGTCGGATGGAGGAACATGGACTAACTGTTCCCTGCATGATGCTGTAGAAGAGAACAGAGCTGGAGTGCCTCAACCAGAACCACTCCCTAATAATGATGACCAGCCAGTGCCCTATCACTTCGTAGGGGATGACGCCTTTGCTCTCCGAACCTGGATGATGAAACCATTCTCCCATCGGTCACAGCTCCTACGAGAATGCATATACAGCTACAGGTTGTCTCGTGCCCGACGTGACGTGGAGAATGCCTTTGGAATTTTGTGTCAAAGGTTCCGTTGCTTCTTGACGATGATGCATCAGCACCCCGACACCATCAACCTGATCACCATGTGCGCCTGTGTCATGCACAACCTCATCCTCATCAGATACCCACACGCAATTTCAGAAGTGGACCGCGAAGATCCAGACACACATGATCTGATCCCTGGTGGATGGAGGACTGACCGACACCTGCAGGGGCTGCTGCCTCTAACCGGCCATCATACCCAGAAGGATGCAAAGGATCAGCGAGACAACCTGTCACATTACTACATGTCCCCTGCTGGTGCTGTCCCTTGGCAAGAAAGAATGGTAGTAGCTTCATGAGCTGCATCCACAGTTCTTCCATTTTTGAAATAAAAGAAACGAACCCCCCCCAAAAAGAAGAAAAAATAAATAAATAAAAAACAAATAAATCTATTTGTGTCTCACTCTTTTCTTTTTCTTGTCTTTGGGGGAGGGGAGTGTCTTTCCTTCTTTTCTTGGATTTCGTTTTTTTTGGGGGGGTGAGGGGACTTTCTTGCGTTTCTTTTCCGTTTCTCTTTCTTTTCGTTTCTTTTTCATTTTTTTTGTTTCCTTTTTCTTTTTTTGGGGGGGATTGCCGGAGTGGGGGAGGGAAGTTTTTTTTTTTCATTGTCCTTTATTTTTTCATTTATTTTTCGTTTATTTTTTTTCGTTTTCGTTTCTCTTTAACTTTATTTCAACGTTAAGAAGAAAAACAAGTGTTTTGAAATAAGATAACAATTTATTAACATGAAAACAGCAAACAACAAATCGCAGTCCAACTATTTACAAATATTTAGAAGTCTCTCAATGGCTCTGACTGCCAAAAGTATCTCACTTTGTAAAGTCTCTCACTCAGTGTCCTTGCTGGTGCTCGTACCGCTGCCTGGGGATACCCGTTGGACTGGTGGTGTGTCGAGTTCCTTGGAGGTGAAGAGGGTTGAGGGTGAAACACCCTCTAGGCTGCTGTCGACGGACCCCGGGGTCAGGTCCGGGAAGCTGAGTGGTGTTACAGGTGTCTTGAAGGTGGCTGACAGCAACGACACTGAAGGTGTTGGTGAAGGAGCCTGGACAAGGGTGGCTGACGGTGCAGGTGGCATCCCTGGTTCCCACTCCGTGGTACGGGTCCAGGAGGACTGGCCTGAAGACTGTGGTGACTGGGGCGGCATCCAGGTTAGAGGTGATGGCTGACTGGTTGGAGGTTGCTGCCAGAACTGCTGCTGCTGAGGGGGCTGCCAAGGTTGCTGCTGCTGTGGGGCTGGCCAGGTCATGGGTGGTTGTTGCTGTGGCTGCTGGAAAAGCTGATGGTGCTGCCTGTAGCGGTGGACAAGGTTGAGGCAGTCTATCTGGAATTCATGCCAGGAGTTCTCCGGGATGCCCTGCATGTGCCCTTCAAGCAGGCACGCAAAATCGTGTACGATCTTCTGTTGGCCGGTGTAGGAGTGGCTGGACCCCAAGGAATCTGCTTTGGAGAGGATCTGAAACATACAAACATTGGAAAAATTTAGTACACTCTCAAAAGAGATGTGTTAAAAACAACACATATTTAACACATCAGCGTGTTTATATAAGGACAACACAGTTTGTGTTAATAAATGTGTTGAACTCTATAACACAGTAACTGTGTTGAACTATTTAACACACTAGTGTGTTAAAACAACACAGTTTGTGTTTTATTTATTTATTTATTTAAATAAATAAATAAAAAAAACACAAACTGTGTTGTTTTAACACACTAGTGTGTTAAATAGTTTAACACAGTTACTGTGTTATAGAGTTCAACACATTTATTAACACAAACTGTGTTGTCCTTATATAAACATGCTGATGTGTTAAATATGTGTTGTTTTTAACACATCTCTTTTGAGAGTGTACAGCATTTCAATGCAACATATTGCACATGTCATGTCAAGAGCAATGGATCAAACTTGAATACAATCTGCATGTAGACATTGGGATTCTCACCTGCTTCACTGCATCACTGAGGTCGCTCTGGGTCACTCTGGTGTCGGCGGTTGTGGTGGCTGTCTCTGTTGTTGGTAGCCTGGACCGCTTCCCCTTGCCCTTCCCGGTGGTAGTAGATGCTTGGCTCTGGGAACCTGTGGACTTCACTTCACCATCGTCATCGTCGCTGGTCGTCATCGCAGCTGACTCTGGGACAGCAAACTGCTCACTGGGGACTGTCTCTCCCCGGACGATGTGTTGCATCAGGAAACTCCAGGTCTCCATGATATGGTCGTCACAGGCACTCCTCTGTGGCTGGCCAGCCCCACTCTTCTTCTCCTTCTTCATAATCTTCCCCACCCTGGTTCTCATGTTCTCGTAGTGCTTCTTGCATTGGGGACCAGTGGCAGGAGGCTCCAGCTGCTCTCCGACTCGGTCCCACCGGCTGTTCTTGGCCGCCACGTTGAGCCACTCCTTCTGCTTCTTGTCATACAGCTGGGGGTTCTCTTTCACAAGCTCGGCCAACCTCAACTCGGTCTCTTCTGTCCAGCGGTACTCAGGGATTTCTTTCTTGGACACCCGGACCCGCTTCTTCTGCTGCCTGGTAGCCTCGTCCTCACTCAATGGCTGTCTCTGGCTTTCGAGTGGATCCTGCTGTGTCTCTGGGATAACATCGACACTTGATATGGATGACTGGGGGGAATGATCTCTCTCAGCAGTCTCTGCCTCTGGCCTGTTGGCTTCTGGCCTTCTCTGCTTTGCTCTTCCTCGTGTCTGCTTTGTTTTTTTTTAGGCATGTTGTCTCTGTGATATAATAAAGTTGTCTTCTCGCTGGTGATCTCTGGAATGGCGAGAAGTGTCCAGGAAGCCCTATATATACCCCCGCACCGACGCGAGTGCCACTGTTGCGCAGTAGTCGTGAACTGCTCGTGAACTGCTCGTGCTATGCGCAAACTGTTCGTGAAGTGCGTAAACTAGTCGTGAACTGCTCGTGCCATCAATGTGTGACCGTGTCAACAGTGGGAAGGCACGGCCACGCTGCGACGCGCACCAATTCATGAACATGTCGTGAACTACTCGTGAACTTGACGTGAGCTGTTCGTGAACTATGCGTGGCAGTTCGTGACAGTCGTGGCATGGCGCGCACTTCCATGCACTGGCACGCATCCTCCTGCATCGTCCCGACGAGTTCACGACGAGATCACGAACAGTTTGCGCATAGTTCACGACCCGGTCGCGAAATTTTGTCGTGACCAAAATTTTGAACATTTCAAAATTCTCGTCCCGACATGGCACGCAGTCACGACGGGTTTACGCACACTTCACGCCAGTTTATGACTAGTTTGCGCACTGGCACGACTCGAGTCGTGCCAATGCGTGCCACGGAATCGTGCAAGTGTCAGCGTACCCTTACACGCATACCTTGGGTCATTAGTGACTCATGACCTCATTTCCTCTCTTGACCTTGTCTTTTTTTCTCAAGACTTGTTCATCCTTTTTGCTTTGAGCTATACTGGAAAATAGTAAAATAGTTAATAATAGTTTTGTTTGACAAATGTTTGACAAAATAACATGGCACAATTAATTGTGAACAAAATTTATGTTTAGCTCAGTATTAAAGATCTGTCTCTACATAGTTTAAGTGATTAAACTGATTATAAGTATAAAGTACAAGTGATTAAAAATCTGTCTACAAGTAGTTAACAGCCACATTCAGATATTTATAGCAAGAAACATCAAATTATCACACAAACATTTTATTTCGAATTGTCAGTACAAAATGTCAAAATTTTTTACCTCATTATGAACATTTGCAGAAGGATTTATTTTGGGTAAAAGTGCTATTTTCCTAAATGACCCAAGGTTTAGATATTCAGTGGTGCTTGAAAGTTTGTGAACTCTTTAGAATTTTCTATATTTCTGCATAAATATAACATAAAGCATCATCAGATTTTCACACAAGTCCTAAAAGTAGATAAAGAGAACCCAGTTAAACAAATGAGACAAAAATATTATACTTGGTAATTTATTTATTGAGGAAAATGATCCAATATTATATATCTGTGAGTGCCAAAAGTATGTGAACCTTTGCTTTCAGTATCTGGTGTGACCCCCTTGTGCAGCAAGAACTGCAACTATACGTTTCTGGTAACTGTTGATCAGTCCTACACACCGGCTTGGAGGAATTTTAGCCCATTCCTCCATACAGAACAGCTTCAACTCTGGGATGTTGGTGGGTTTCCTCACATGAACTGCTCGTTTTAGGTCCTTCCACAACATTTCGATTAGATTAAGATCAGGACTTTGACTTGGCCATTCCAAAACATTAATTTTATTCTTCTTTCACCATTCTTTGGAAGAACGACTTGTATGCTTATGGTCGTTGTCTTGCTGCATGACCCACCTTTTCTTGAGATTCAGTTCATGGACAGATGTCCTGACATTTTCCTTTAGAATTCACTGGTATACTTCAGAATTCATTGTTCCATCAATGATGGCAAGCCGTCCTGACCCAGATGCAGCAAAACAGGCCCAAACCATGATATTACCATCACCATGTTTCACAGTTGGGATAAGGTTCTTATGCTGGAATGTAGTGTTTTCCTTTTCCCAAACATAATGCTTCTCATTTAAATCAAAAAGTTCTATTTTGGTCTCATCCGTCCACAAAACATTTTTCCAATAGCCTTCTGGCTTGTCCACATGATCTTTAGCAAACTGCAGATAAGCAGCAATGTTCTTTTACGAGAGCAGTGGCTTTCTCCTTGCAACCCTGCTATGCACACCATTGCTGTTCAGTGTTCTCCTGATGGTGGACTCATGAACATTAACATTAGCCAATGTGAGAGAGGCCTTCAGTTGCTTAGAAATTACCCTGGGGTCCTTTGTGACCTCGCCGACTATTACACGCCTTGCTCTTGGAGTGATCTTTGTTGGTCGACCACTCCTGGGGAGCGTAACAATGATCTTGGATTTCCTCCATTTGTCACAATCTATCTGACTGTGGATTGGTGGAGTCCAAACTCTTTAGAGATGGTTTTGTAACCTTTTACAGCCTGATGAGCATTAACAATGCTTTTTCTGAGGTCCTCAGAAATCTCCTTTGCTTGTGCCATGATACACTTCCACAAACATGTGTTGTGAAGATCAGACTTTGATAGATCCCTGTTCTTTAAATAAAACAGGGTGCCCACTCACACCTGATTGTCATCCCATTGATTGAAAACACCTGAGTCTAATTTCAGCTTCAAATTAACTGCAAATCCTAGAGGTTCACATACTTTTGCCACTCACAGATATGTAATATTGGATCATTTTCCTCAATAAATAAATGACCAAGTATAATATTTTTGTCTCATTTGTTTAACTGGGTTCTCTTTATCTACTTTTAGGACTTGTGTGAAAATCTGATAATGTTTTAGGTCATATTTATGCAGAAATATAGAAAATTCTAAAGGGTTCACAAACTTTCAAGCACCACTGTACCTAAGTTTTAAAAGCACAACTCCTAAACACTATACAATATACCAGATCCAAACTGATTAACTTGTTTATGAAGCTATTTATGTTTTGAGAATAAGGAAAGAACCAGAGGAGTTTTGTTAAACCTCTAGAGAACCATTTTTATCTTACATTCATAGAGTTGGATTGGTTTTTGATCTAATTAAAAAACAGTGAAATATATATTGGGAGCATGTTACGAATGTCAACTAACTTCCACCCTACCCCTTGTCCTTTTTTCCATCAATTAAATTATACAGCAGTCAGCTCCAGCCCACTATTTTCCAATTCCAGTAATTCCAATCGTGCTGATATTTAGTATGACAGCACTGGTATATTTCACTGTTTTGCATCACCCTGCATGTCTGTGTTTGCAGTGTTTATCTGTTACTATACTTACTATGGGTTATCAGTCAGTCTATCTTGCATGCCAAAATACAGCACTGTATCCAGCTGTGGCTCTTTTGGGTACTATTTTTTGTTTACAGAGCATAAATAAACAAAAATTAGTCATATTGTGTATTGAAAACGCAGTTACTTGATATTATTTTCTTGTCTATAGAACTGTTTTATGAAAGCAATGTCACACTTGAAATCATGCTGTTGTACTGAATATCAGCACAGCTATTATTACCTTTGGCTGAATCACATTCGTACTGATATATAGTACAGTACTGATATATTGTTAAACGTGGAAGGCAAGATGTTTTTTTGGAGTCTTAGCCTGTCGGATGACTACTTACCTCCTGTGTCATGGCTCTGTTAACACCTCTGTAAAGAAAGCCAGTGTTCCCATCTTCAGGCTGCCTTGAACGTGCACAGATGATCTGGGATTCAATCCAGACAGCCAAACAAACCTAGAAAGAGCTGCACATGGTGTGGCTAGACTTGGCCAATGCTTATGGCTTGCTACTGCATGAGCTCGTCTGGAGAGCACTTGCATTCTTTCATGTCCCTCAGAAGGCAGAGTCCATTTTAAGAACATACTTCAGCTCTATGTGTATGCATTTCATGACCAAGGAAAACACAACACAGTGGTAGTCCCTGTAGATTGGGATCATGATGGGTTGTGTCATCTTGCAAGTACTCTTTGTGATGTCAATGGAGCCTATCCTCAGAGGCTCAGAGTCTGCTGCATAGGGGCAGTTGCTGGGAGATGGCTTTGAACTGCCACCCAGCAGGGCATTCATGGACAACATTATACTGTTAGTCCCGTCAAAAGTGAAGCCCAATAATCTGTTGCAACACTTTGATGATCTATTTGCATGGGCTCAGATGTAGCCAAAGCCGCAGAAGGGCTGCAGTCTGTCATTAATAAAAGGATTGGTCAAGGAGGTACATTTCTTCATACAGTAGGTGGTGAGAGAATTCCAACGGTTAGGGAGAAGCCCATGAAAAGCCTTGGCAGATGGTATGCTTTCCTGCTGACTGATTGCCACCATGGTGTAGAGGCTGAAGATCAAGCTAGGAGGAGTATACAAGCTATTAACAAGATGCTGCTCCCAGGCAAGTTCAAAGCCTGGCATTTCCAGTTTGGCCTCCAACCGCGTATCCTCTGGCCACTCCAGGTGTATGAGATATCCCTGTTCAGAGTGGAAAGCATTGAATGGTACATCAGCAAGTACTTGCGCAAATGGTTGGGTGTCCCTCCAAGTTTCTCTACACCTGGGGTGTACTGTACATGAAGTCAGGAAAGTTGAATCTGTCGCTGTCATCACTCACAGAAGAGATTAAAACAGCTAAAGCTTGCTTTCATCTGATGTTGAGATACTCACCCAAGAAGGTGATGCATGATGTTCAGTCAGCACTCCATACCAGAAGGAAATGGTCTGCAGGGACTGCAGTGGACATCGCAAAAGCAAGCCTTTGAACTAAGGGTATGATTGGTGCAGTGCAGATAGCAAGTGCAGGCCTGGGTATCACATGTCAAAAGTGGTTTACAAAGCAGGGAGCAAAGAGAGATGGTGGTCCAAGAGCTATGCAAGCTGGAGGAGGAAACCTGCCTTACCATTGCAGCAGGACACATCAAGCGGGGAGCATGGTTGCGATGGGAAGCAGCTGAGGCAAGGAGAGTCACATGGTCAGATCTGTGGCAAATGAGCCAGCCTGCGATTGCTTTCTTGCTGCACTCGGTATACGATCTTCTCCCAACACCTGTCAACCTTCAGTTGTGGAAATATTTGGATTCTGACCTGTGTCTCTGTTGTGGTGTTGAGTGTTGAACCCTTTGCCATATGCTGTCTTCCTGCAGACAGCTCCTACAACTGTACATGTGGCACCACAATCAAGTGCTGGAGACTCTGGCCACCATAGTGAGAGACCAGTGTGAGGCAGTCAGCAAGGGGCCAATATAGCAAGCGGTCCCCCGAGTCACTTTTTGCAAGGCAGGTGAACATTCTAGGGAAAGGAAGCTCACAAAGCAAACAAGGCTTCTATGTGGTGCTGTTGACTGGCAAGTTGCAGTTGATCTTGATAAAGCCCTACTGTTTCCTGCCCATAGTGCTACTACTAATGAGAGGCCAGACCTGCTCATTTGGTTGGACATTGTCAGAAGTGTTCTGCTGGTTGAACTTACCATTCCATGGGAGGAAAATATGGAAGGAGTATTTGAGCATAAGAAGGCAAGATATGTGAATCTTCCTGCCACCTGTGTTGAGAATAACTGGGCATGCTCGGTATGTCCTGTGGAAGTTGACTGTTGTGGTTTTGTTGGACATTCCATGATCACTTTTCTTTCACATTTTGGCCTTGGTAGCTGAAAGCTTAGAATGGCAATTAAACGTCTTCAGTTGATGGCAGAGCAAGGGTTGAGTTGGATAGGGTCAAAAGCTCATAGGAGGCACGTATCAACAACATGAATTTGCACCTTAGACACCCCCTGGTGGCAGTAAGCTGCTGGTGGCACTGGGCATGGCAGTACCACCTTTGCCACTGAAACTGTGTTATCATCCCTGGTTGGCGGCTGACTAGGGGGGTTTCGAGCAGCAACTGGCCATATGTATTGTACTAACAACTGCAGTCAGCTCAGCATTATTGCTTATTCTCTGTTATAGTCAGTGGGTTGAACAAACACCTGACACAATTTGATTATTTTGTATATACAGTACTGAGCAATAATCTTAGGCACATGTAAAGAAATGCCTAAATGATTAAAAATTATTCTACTTAAAAATATCATAAAGAGCAGTAAACAGTAATAAGCTAACAAAGTCAATATCTGGTTTGACAAACATTTGCCTTTAAATATGCATCAGTAGCCTCAGGGATAATTTTTGCAGTTTTATAAGGAAATTAGTTGTAAGTTTTAGTGAACATCTTGGAGACTCCACCACACTTCTTCTGAAGACTTTGACTATCATACTTGCTTCTGTTCTTGCAAGTCAACTCAGCAAACTTCATTAAATTTTTTTCTCTGAGAAATTGTGTATTATGTAATATGTTACTATCTTCACTTACATGCAATCCATCCATCCATTATCTGTAGCCACTTATCTTGTTCTACAGGGTCGCAGGCAAGCTGGAGCCTATCCCAGCTGACTATGGGCGAGAGGCGGGGTACACCCTGGACAAGTCGCCAGGTCATCGCAGGGCTAACACATAGAGACAAACAACCATTCACACTCACATTCACACCTACAGTCAATTTAGAGCCACCAGTTAGCCTAACCTGCATGTCTTTGGACTGTGGGGAAAACCAGAGCACCCGGAGGAAACCCACGCAGATACGGGGAGAACATGCAAACTCCACACAGAAAGGCCCTCATTGGCCGCTGGGCTTGAACTGAGGACCTTCTTGCTGTGAGGCAACAGTGGTAACCACTACACCACCGTGCCGCCCCTTACATGCAATCATTTTTTTCTATAATGTTTAAAGGTGCTATCTGCAATGTTGATTTCTGGGCAAAATGTTCTATTTCTATTGCTGTTGGAGTTTTGAGATGTTTTGCTGCTGCACACACCATGTATCCTATGTGTAAATGTTTTGCCGAGATAAAATCTGTCCTGCATTTTACAATTCCAGAGATTGCTGAAGCAAGTGAGCAACACTATCACGTGACCACCATGGGGTGTTTTTGACCTACTTTTAACCAAAACAAGTTGGTGTGGGCAAACACGGGGGACTCCACTGTCCTGTCACCTAAAAGCCAGTGGAAAAGAAAAGGAAAGCCTGCCAAGTGAGTGCAACTGCAAGATAGAGCAAGGTTAGATGACGTCATTTTTCTGGACAGATAACTAAATAATTTTAGCTAGTGCTTAGCTATCTTAGCCATAGAATGCATGGGCTCGACTTCACGGTAGCAAGTATGGAGTTATACACCTAATATTTTGATTTTACAGAGCAAGAAACAATAACACAAAAGGAGTAACAGAGAAAAGATATATTCGTCTTTTGTCTCACAGATCTATTTGCGAATGTCAACCACAAATTACATACCTGTGACTCCTCTCCGAGGCTGATGCAGAGTCATGGTGTTTTCTGCATGTTGCCATCTTGGTGTGATGCAGTTCAATAGTTATGTTAATTCGTTAAAGCTCCTAGCGTTCGGCTATTTCTGTAGGGCCATACTGTTTACCTCAAGAGGTAGGAAAATGGTGCCAAAATGGAGAAAAGTGACCCTCAGCACAACAAAATGATCACATCTCATTCGCGATACTGTTCTTGCAAGACATACGAAAATGTCATGCACAATAAAATTAATTTGAAAATTTCAGATGACTTTGCATTTAGCACCTTAAATTTTTCGTTTGGAAATCTAAAATGTTTTTAATGAACCCAATGATGCAGAAGTTGTAAAATAAACATGTACAACCCCAATTCCAAAAAAGTTGGGACAAAGTACAAATTGTAAATAAAAACGGACTGCAATGATGTGGAATTTTCAAAATCCCATATTTTATTCAGAATAGAACATAGATGACATATCAGATGTTTAAACTGAGAAAATGTATCATTTAAAGAGAAAAATTAGGTGATTTTAAATTTCATGACAACAACACATCTCAAAAAAGTTGGGACAAGGCCATGTTTACCACTGTGAGACATCCCCTTTTCTCTTTACAACAGTCTGTAAACGTCTGGGGATTGAGGAGACAAGTTGCTCAAGTTTAGGGATAGGAATGTTAACCCATTCTTGTCTAATGTAGGATTCTAGTTGCTCAAGTGTCTTAGGTCTTTTTTGTCGTATCTTCCGTTTTATGATGCGCCAAATGTTTTCTATGGGTGAAAGATCTGGACTGCAGGCTGGCCAGTTCAGTACCCGGACCCTTCTTCTACGCAGCCATGATGCTGTAATTGATGCAGTATGTGGTTTGGCATTGTCATGTTGGAAAATGCAAGGTCTTCCCTGAAAGAGACGTCGTCTGGATGGGAGCATATGTTGCTCTAGAACCTGGATATATAACTTTCAGCATTGATGGTGTCTTTCCAGATGTGTAAGCTGCCCATGCCACACGCACTAATGCAACCCCATACCATCGGAGATGCAGGCTTCTGAACTGAGCGCTGATAACAACTCGGGTCGTCCTTCTCCTCTTTAGTCCGAATGACACGGCGTCCCTGATTTCCATAAAGAACTTCAAATTTTGATTCATCTGACCACAGAACAGTTTTCCACTTTGCCACAGTCCATTTTAAATGAGCCTTGGCCCAGAGAAGACATCTGCGCTTCTGGATCATGTTTAGATACGGCTTCTTCTTTGAACTATAGAGTTTTAGCTGGCAACAGCGGATGTCACGGTGAATTGTGTTCACAGATAATGTTCTCTAGAAATATTCCTGAGCCCATTTTGTGATTTCCAATACAGAAGCATGCCTGTATGTGACGCAGTGCCGTCTAAGAGCCCGAAGATCACGGGCACACAGTATGGTTTTCCGGCCTTGACCCTTACGCACAGAGATCCTTCCAGATTCTCTGAATCTTTTGATGATATTATGCACTGTAGATGATGATATGTTCAAACTCTTTGCAATTTTACACTGTCGAACTCCTTTCTGATATTGCTCCACTATTTGTCGGTGCAGAATTAGGGGGATTGGTGATCCTCTTCCCATCTTTACTTCTGAGAGCCGCTGCCAGTCCAAGATGCTCTTTTTATACCCAGTCATGTTAATGACCTATTGCCAATTGACCTAATGAGTTGCAATTTTGTCCTCCAGCTGTTCCTTTTTTGTTCCTTTAACTTTTCCAGCCTCTTATTGTCCCGTCCCAACTTTTTTGAGATGTGTCGCTGTCATGAAATTTCAAATGAGTCGATATTTGGCATGAAATTTCAAAATGTCTCACTTTTGATATTTGATATGTTGTCTATGTTCTATTGTGAATACAATATCAGTTTTTGAAATTTGTAAATTATTGCATTCTGTTTTTATTTACAATTTGTACTTTGTCCCAACTTTTTTGGAATCGGGGTTGTAAGACAAAAGTAGGATAAAATATCAGGGTGCCTAAGAATTTTGGCTAGTACCGTATCTCAAAGTTTAGTATATGTGTCTGATACTATATATAAAATATTGTTACAGTCTAACACATTGACCTATTCTTGGCATGAAGATGTTTACTTAGGAAGCTCTCACTAATAGAATCCCCATCAGGGGTGTGCACAGCGTGAACCACTTGACTCTTGGTGTAATAGTGAGCTGTAATAGCCCCAGGTCTGGTGTATGCCGTCACCTCCATTGCTGTGGCTAACGTCTGCCTAGGTGCATACCAACCATCACTAGGTGAGGTGTCGGGTTCCCATTCATGAACATCAAATACTCAACAAACAAGGCCGAGGGTCAGGAAAGGTCTTTGTACTCTGGCTCTCAGACACATATCCAGTTTCGTATCTATATTATCCTTGTAAAACACATCGTTCGCCACTTATAAATGGTCTTTCCATGACCATGTTTTATCGCTAACAGAATTTGGATTTAAAGATGAAACATGAACTTTTTTTCATCACGCTAACCTGTTCAACTTATGGTGGCTCATAATGACATGAGATGGAGGGAGAGTTGAAAGGGTTGCACAGAGATCAGAGCGTGCAAAGGCTAACAAAAGCTGTTCAAGGCTCTGATGTGGTAAAAACATCTCCAGAGCCAGACAATGAGTCTTCCATTCATAACCAAGCCCTAGTCTGTCTCTCTGTCTGTCTTTCTGTCTGTCTTTTGTCCAGTGGGGATATGAATGAGTGTAATATTTTTTGCCTCCAGGAACCAAGAATACAGAAACATTTCGCAAAGGATGAAGGGTTTGTTGGACCATCACATGAGCTCACATTCACTTTTGAATGAACATAAAGAGGCCAAAAGTGTTTGGATCCCTCTCCATCACCACACCAGCCATGTGGCACACTGACCTCACCCTGACCTCAATATAAAACAGTCAAAATTTTCAATGTCTTATTTGTAATACTCTGTGGTGAATGTATGGAGAATTTGACCCCCTTTTTATGAATAAACATATCTCTATTTTATGGTTTTGTACATTTCCATGTGATTTCTTATTGAATCTGTTTTACAATATACAGCCTAATGATTACAGCAACTGAGTCTCAGTCATCAGTTCATTTTAGCATTTGCATAAGTTTACACTCATGTTGAGCTGCCTCATTAAGGTGTCTACTGACGCAACCAGATAAAATTTGTCTTGTATAATTTATTATTGGAGTCCACTTTTACAGTATATTTATATATGAATTTGATGTTAAGACTTTTGATAACTTCTCTCAGCTCTTTATTGTTAGTTTCACTGTTTCGAACATTGTGCAGACTTTTGCACTCAACTGTATATGCAATATAATGTTAAAAGTGCCATCATACCCATATATGCTTGTTAACCGTTTCATTCTAAAGTTGGTCTTTTCCAAGGTTTAAATTCAGAAGTACTCACTGAACTGGCAACTCATGTTAGACTCTCTAACTGGCCTAGCCATCAAGTTGGATCATCTGCTGTAGAACCATCCCTCGATCCAACATACTCCAACCATCTCTCCACCACCGCAAACCTCCACACCCATGGAGATCTCCCATGCCCGGACTTCATGCTCAAAAAGAGAGAGAAAATGTCATGAGGGATTATGTTTTTATTGTGGGGAACCGGGGAACCTGCTGGTAACCTGTCCTGTCCAACCACCCAGACCTCAATGAAAAGAGGACTGTCAGGCTGAAGCCCATTCCATCAGCCCAGTGAGTCATAAAGTCAATTCCACGCATTCATTCAAAATCCACATACTACTGAACTACCAGAATTGATTCATGTCCTTTCTGCACTCATAGACTCGGGGGCGGAAAGTAATTTCATCAGCCTCAAGACCATCCAAAGACTCAAGCTGCCCACAGAGGAGCTCCAACATCCAGTGATGCTACAGGCCATAGATGGTGGTCCCATTGGAGAGGGGCTGATCACCACACATGCACTTCCTCTGAACATTCAGGTTGGTGCCCTTCACATTGAAAGTATTGCCCTGTTTGTCACCCGCATGGCCCATCATGCTTTAATTCTTGGCTTTCCCTGGCTCCAAGCCCATGACCCCTTGATATTGTGGCAGAACAAAGAAATCCTGCAATGGTCTCCTTCTTGTTTCCGACAATGCCTCCAGCTCCCGCATATCTCTGTGGCATCCCTATCCGTTGAAAGTCCAGCACCTGAAGGCATAGAAAATATCCTCGCCTGTTATCACAACTTGAGTTAAATCTTCAGCAAGGGTAAGGCCAGTAGCCTTCAACCACATCGACCTTATGACTGCACCATTGACCTCCTCCCTGGCACCTTGCCACTGCACAATTGCATATATCCCCTCTCTGTTGCCAAGCCAGCGGCAATGAAATAATATGTACAAGAAGCCTTACAACAGGGATACATTCATTCTTTTTTTTTTCTCCGTGCTCTCACGGAAGGCAGTCGCATTTCTCTGCTCTCCTCTCCCTTATTTTCCCTGCTTGTGCTCCTCTGTCTTGTCTCATCTGTCTATACTTTTGAAAGACTCTCTCCGCACTGCTCTCCAAACTAAAAAATCATGGAATTGATAAACTGGTCTCTTAACAAAATTGACACAGTTTTCTCGATGAGAAGCCTGGATTCGGGGGAACCAGCCTGTCCTGCCAGAACGTTCATGGCTGGCTACACAATGGACGCATGGGAGAGGTGGTAGGTTGTGTGCTTGGTGATTCTTTCTGTGGAGGACATTGAAGACATCTACCTATTTGGAACCATGATTACAGAACTTTTGCTGATTGGATTAGGCATTGCCCTGGTTTATCGAGGAAATCAGAAAATGGTGACAGCTGTTCAAAGCCCCATAAAGCTGCCTGACATGATTGAAGCGGTGGGCAGAGCTGTCGGCACTCAGACTGTGGCTATTCAGAACTTGAACCGCAACATGGATGGCATCATGGAGAAGCTTTCGGCTTTGCAAGGAAATGGATTGATTCAGAGACCAGAATGGACAAACAGAGTGGTCATGTAAAAGAATGCGTCTACTCGCCCCAAGACCAAACAATCCCAATCTTATCTGCTTTTGGCTCCCTCAGACAGCACTGGCCTCGGCCAAGGACGTTGCTGAGACAACATCTTCCCCTGAAGGTCACTGCTGTGAGACGCTGTCACATTCCTTCCCCCACTTCCCACAGTCGCCGCTTTTTACCCCCAGTGTGACAAGCAGGTGCGTGACCAGCGCCATCATGGCTGCAGGAACGGACAGCTGCTTGCTTGCGCTGGGTTACCTCTACCTCCTCCCCTCCCCCCCTCAAGTCCCGAGTTTTCATGTTGTAAAGTGTACTTGTGTTATTTTGTGCTTATGTGCTGAGGTGGGTTTTTTTAATGTTCCCACACTGTACTCCTCATAGGAGCATAGTGTGGGGGTTGCTTTTTTCTCCTCCCCTCTCCTCATGTTACTCTGTATTTTTTCTTTTCATCCCTGTCTTCCTGTCCTGTCTACTCCCCCTCTGTCAATTGTGTGTATGTGTGTATGTAAGGACAGGTTGATGGTCAATTTCGCTGGTACTTGTGACTAGTGACAATAAAGGGTTCATTCATTCTTCCATCTCTCCAGCATTTTCTTCTTTGTGGAGAAGAAGGGGGGGGTTCTGCCCATGCATAGATTACCGAGGCTTAAACCAAATCATTGTCAAGTATCCATATCCACTCTCGCTTGTGCCATCTGCTCTTGAGCAACTCAGATCCGCCAGGGTGTTCACCAAACTTGACTTCAGCAGTGCATATAACCTCGTTAGGATCCATAAGGGGGATGAATGGAAGACTGCCTTCAGCATCACCTCTGGCCATTTTGAGTGCTGTGTCATGCTGTATGGCCTGTGTTGCACACCAAGTGTATTCCAGTGCTTTATCAACAACATTCTATGAGACATGCTGGGGAAATACATCATTGTATACATTGATGATATCCTGATCTACTCTCCTGAACAGGACTCACACCAAGTACATGTCAGGACTGTGCTTAGCCAGCTCCTTGAAAATCATTTACAGTGGTATGCAGAAGTTTGAGCACCCCTGGTCAAAATTGCTGTTACTGTGAACAGTTAAGCAAGTTGAAGATGAAATGATCGCCAAAAGGCATAAAGTTACAGATGACTCATTCCCTTTATATTTAAAGCAAAAACAATTTTTTTATTTTCATCTTTTACATTTTCAAAATGACAAAAAAGGAAAAGGGCCCGAAGCAAAAGTTTGGGCACCGTGCATGGTTAGTACCTAGTAACACCCCCTTTGGCAAGTATCACAGCTTGTAAACACTTTTTGTAGCCAGCTAATAATCTTTCAGTTCTTACCTGGGGGATTTTCACACATTCGTCCTTGCAAAAGGCTTCCAGTTCTACAAGTTTCTTGGGCTGTCTTGCATGCACTGCTCTTTTGAGATCTATCCACAGATTTTCAATGATGTTTAGGTCAGGGGACTATGAGGGCCATGGCAAAACCTTCAGCTTGTGCCTCTTGAGGTATTCTATTGTAGATTTTGAGGTGTGTTTTGGATCATCGTCTTATTGTCAGACCCAGCCTCTTTTTAACTTCAACTTTTTTACAGATGGTGTGATGTTTGCTTCCAGAATTTGCTGGTATTTATTTGAATCCATGCTTCCCTCAACCAATGAAATGTGCCTTGTGCCACTGGCTGCAACACAACCCCAAAGCATGATCGATCCACACCCATGCTTCAGAGTTGGAGAGGTGTTCTTTTCCTGGAATTTGGCACCCTTTTTTCTCCAAACATACCTTTGCACATTGTGGCCAAAAAGTTCTATTTTGATTTCATCAGTCCACAGGACTTGTTTCCAAAATGCATCAGGCTTATTTAGATGTTCATTTGCAAACTTCAGATGCTGAATTTTGTGGCTAGGATGCAGGAAAGGTTTTCTTCTGATGACTCTTCCATGAAAGTCATATTTGTTCAGGTGTCGCTGCATAGTAGAACAGTGCACCACCACTCCAGGGTCTGCTAAATCTTTCTGAAGGTCTTTTGCAGTCAAACAGGGGTTTTTATTTGCCTTTCTAGCAATCCAAAGAGCTGTTCTTTCAGAAAGTTTTCTTCATCTTCCAGACCTCACTTTGATCTCCACTGTTTCTGTTAACTTCCATTTCTTAATAACATTACAATCTGAGGAAACAGCTACCTGAAAACACTTCGCTACATTCTTGTAGCCTTCTCCTGCTTTGTGAGCATCAATTATTTTATTATTCAGAATGCGAGGGAGTTGCTTAGAGGAGTCCATGGCTGTTGATTTTAGGGACAAGTTTGAGGAGTCAGAGAATTTATACAGCTTTGAAATCTGCATCATCTGACCTTTCCTAACGAAGAATTTGAACTAGCCACAGCTCAATAAGCTAATTAAGGTCTGGAACCTTGGTAAAAGTTACCTGAGAACTCAAATGTATTGGAGTGCCCAAACTTTTGCATGGTGTTCCTTTTCTTTTTTCACTCTCCAATTGTACAAAGCAAAAATAATACACAAATCTTGCAGAAAACACTGAAAAGAAATGTCTCATCTTTACCTTTATGCCTTTTGGTGATCAGTTCATCTTCTGCTCACTTAACTATTCACAGTAACAGACATTTTCAGTAAGGGTGCCCAAACTTTTGCATACCACTGTATATGTGACAGCAGAAAAATATGAGTTCCATGTACATCAGATTTCCTTCCTGGTATATGTCATCAGTACAGACAGTGTCAGTATCGATAGCGACAAGGTGTCCACAATCACCTCCTGGCCTACTCCCACAATCTTCAAGGAACTACAACATTTTCTGTGCTTTGCTAACTTTTACCGTAGATTCATTTGAAACTTCAGTTCCATAGCATCACCTCTCACAACCCTACTGAAAAAGGGACTGAAGCATCTGCAATGGAATCAGGCCACCAAGGAGGCCTTTGAGAGTCTCAAGACTGCATTCACTTCAGCTCCTGTTTTGCAATATCCAGAACTCAACATTCCCTGCATGGTAGAAGTGGACACATCTGAGATTGGGGTAGGAAGGGTACTGTCTCAACACACAGGCAAAAACCCTGTTGCTACATCCTGTTGCTTTCTTTTCAAATAAACTGATCTCTGCAGAATGGAATTATGACATTGGCAACTGGGAAATCCTTGCCATCAAGTTAGCGTTGGAAGAGTGGAGGCACTGGCTAGAGGGAGATAAACACCCATTCACCATTCTCACAGACCATAAAAACTTGGAGTACTTGAAAATCCATTTGCACATCACACCACAAACATTAGCATTACTGCTGTATCTGTTGCTATTGCTCATTTGCACTACTGTCATATACACCTCATAAGCTGCTCTTCTAGTACCTTCTCCTTTATTGTACTGTATTGCACTACTGCTATTTTGTACATTGCTTGATTTTAGAGTGTATTTATCTATATTATCTATATTTATATATTATCTATATTTATAAATATTTATATATATTGTTTTTTTCATCCCCCATCCTGTTCATCATGGGGATGAATCTCCTGATAACAGCAGCAGCAGCAGAGGCCAAGGGACCAGTCACGGCAGCAGGGAGCAGACAACCCCCACTGAGAGGATTCATGGATGACCTCACCATAACAACCACATCACATGTGCAGGCAAGGTGGATGCTGAAGACTCTTGGGGCTTTAGCATCATGGGCGAGAATGGCTTTTAAGCCCAGAAAGTCACGGAGCATGGTGATAAGGCAGGGGAAACTGACCGATGCTTTCGAACTGCATGTCCAAGGTGAGCAGATCCCTACAATCAGGGAGAACCCCATTAAATGCCTGGGAAAGTGGTATGATGACACCCTCAGTGACAGAAACAACATCTCCGACACTGTAAATCAGGCGCACGAGTGACTAAGGAGGATTGACAGGTCAGGCCTACCTGGCAAGTTCAAGTCCTGGATATACCAGCATGGGCTTCTACCAAGGCTGATGTGGCTGCTGACAGTCTATGAGGTCCCAATGACTGCAGTGGAGGGGGTGGAGAGGAAAGTGAATAAACATCTGAGGCGGTGGCTTGGAATCCCTCCCAGCTTCACAGCAGTGGGGCTCTACATTCGATCTGGACAGCTCCAACTTCCATTTTCCTCTGTGGTAGAAGAGTTCAAGGTGGCTAAGTGCAGGGTGGCAATGATGTTCAGAGACTCAAAAGATGAGCGAGTCAGCAATGCAGGGGTTGTAATAAGAACAGGCCGTAAGTGGGCAGCAGACACTGCAGTCAGGCAAGCCGAAAGCTCCTTGGAGTTGAGGGATATCATTGGCAATGTCTGCACTGGCCGGCAAGGACTGGGAACATCTCACTTCACCCAGTGGAGGAAGGCAAGCGTCCAGCAGAGGAGGGAGATGGTGCAAGCGGAAGTGTGTCACCAAGAGGAAGAGACACGGAAGGCAAAGGCTGTTGAACTAGCAACCCAGGGGACATGGACTAGATGGGACCTCCCAAACAGGAGGGTCACATGGACTGAACTCTGGAGGCTGGAACCTTTCCGTGTGAGCTTCCTCTTGAGGTCTGTATATGACACACTCCCATCGCCAGCGAACCTAGCCAGGTGGGGCCTGAGGGAGGACCCACTCTGCAAGTTGTGTGGGAAGAAGGGTACACTGTCCCACATTTTAGCAGGGTGCCAAACTGCTCTGGCCCAGGGGAGATACAGGTGGCGGCATGACCAAGTGCTTAGTGTGATTGCTGACATCTTCGAGCAGGCCAGGAGAAGACCACAATCACTTAAGCCACAAGTACCATCATTGCAGTTTGTCAGGGCAGGAGAGAAGACATCCTCTGTAAAAAGAGCTAGGACCAACATCCTCCAGGGGGCACAAGGATGGGAGATGTCAGTCGACCTGGGGAAGAAACTCATTTTTCCCCCCATCGTCCAGACCACCTTGAGGCCTGACATTGTCATCTGGGCAGAGCAGGCAAAGAAAATCATCCTGGTGGAACTGACTGTGCCTTGGGAAGAAGGCTGTGATGAGGCCCATGAGAGGAAGAGCCTAAAATACCAGGACCTCATCATGGAGTGCAGGGAGAAAGGCTGGCAAGCATGGCTGTTTCCAGTGGAGGTGGGGTGTAGAGGGTTCCCGGCACAGTCTGTATGGTTGGTGCTCACCACACTCAGCATATCAGGTAAGGAGAGGAAGACAGCTGTGCGCAGGATTGGGGAGGCAGCAGAGAGAGCCTCATGCTGGTTGTGGTTTAAGAGGGAGGAGGGGGGCTGGAGGCCTGGAGCTGATGGGCAGTGACCTGGCCACCACTGCTGACCCGCCAGCTGGAGGGTGTAGCGGTTAAGGGTTGAAACATCCCGTGAAGGTTGGGCACCGTCTGACGACATCGGCTCCAGGCCAAAAGCCACAGTCACTTTAGAGAGTGGCTGTATGTATGGCATCACGTGATGTATAAACAAGATAAATATTTATATATATTGTTTTTTTCATAATTTTTTTTGTGTGTGTAATCTTTATCTGTTTTTTACAAGGTGAGTGAGAAACGACATTTTGATTCTCCTATATGTCCTGGATGTATAGTGAATTGACAATAAAGAATCTTTGAATCTTGAATCTTTGAAAACCGCCTAGAGACTAACCCTCATCAGGCTAGATGGGCCCTATTCTTCACATGTTTCAGATTCACAATGTCTTTCCATCTAGGCTCCAAGAACACCAAGGCAGATGCACTGTCTCACATCCACAACATTGCAAGCCCCTCTGCCAAACCCACCTAATCCCCCTGCCGGGATGCTTCATTCAGGCAATTACATGGGAAGTGGACAAAGAGATAAGCCAGGCCCAAACACCCAAAACCCCGGCAACATGTCCCCTGGGTCTTATGTATGTTCCCATGCAACTCCAAGGCAAATTGATCACCTGGCACATGCTTCTCAAGCCACAGGACACCCGAGCAGTCAGCACACATACCAACTGCTCGGGAACAAGTACTGGTGGGAGAACATGATGTCAGAAATTAATGAATTTGTGTCCTCCTACTCGACCTGCACTCAGGCCAAGGTGCCCTGACTTCCCCCAGCAGGCAAGTTGTGCCCACTACCCATACCACAGAGACCCTGGTCCCATCTAGCCATCGACTTTATCACTGATCTCCCTGAGTCCCAAGGTAGTTCACGGACAAGCTGGGGGTCTCAGTCAGCCTAACATTTGGGTGCCACCCTCAGGCCAACAGCCAGGTGGAACATGCCAATCAGAAGATTGGGTACTTCAACAGGGTCTACTGTATGGATAACCCAAGGGATTGGGCACAATTCCTTCCCTGGGATGAATATGCCCAGAATTCCTTAAAGCATCCTGCCACACATTTAACCCCCTTCTAATGTGTCCTTGGTTACCAACCACCTTTGTTTCCATGAGATGACTCACCCTCCCAAATCCCAGCAGTGGACGCTTGGTTCCAGAGGAGTGAAGAGGTATGGGAGGGTGTGCACCAATGATTCGACAGGTGGCCGCTAAGTGCAAACAATACACAGACAAGCACAGAGGGGAAACTCCCACTAATGCACCAGGAGACCAAGTATGGGTATCCACCAAGGACTTCTGAAATCCCAGCACTTGTCGCAAGCTCCAAGCCAGATATATAGGCCCATTCAAGGTCCTACAGTGCATCAATGAGGTCTCTTACAGATTGAAACTCCCACCTAATTCTTGCATGTCTTCAGCCTTCCATGTGTCATGTCTCAAGCCAGCAATTCCAGGACCCCTGGCAGAGGGTACTCCTAACAATGCACCCCCCGCTCTCCCCTGGGCCTGCATTCTGTAAGTGCCTGCACTCTGACAGACAGGTGAATCATATGATTTAATACACCTACCTTTTCATGAATACATCAATATCACCATTGTTTGTACTGAAATAACTGAATTTTTAAAAAATGATTAATTTTGCACACTTCCTTTTCCCCATTTTTTAGAAGTTTTATCTTGCCAATAAAAAAGGCACATGGAGAACTTACAAACTCCACACAAAAAGGCCACAGTCAGCTGTGAACCCAGAACCTTCTTGCTGTGAGGTAATAGTGCTAACCACTCCACCACTATGCAATTCAAGTTGCAAGAATTTATTATTGAAATTTTATTATTTGCTTTAGGTCTCAATACAGTGCTGAACTATGGTAATAGTAATGAGACAAACACTGAACTACACCACACTGAAGTGCTGTTTTAAATGCAAAATTAATGCAAATTACACAACAAAGTGACACATCACCCTTCCACATGAAAAGAAATAAGCCTAGTGTTCTGAACATCCTCACATAAAGCCATTGGTGTGTGCATATTTATCTACATTAGCACAGTGAAATAATTAAGGACAGTTTTATATTTAATGTGATATATGCCTCATATATCAAATCTCTATCGGTATTTCCTAGAATATGACAAGTAAATAAAGAACAAACACTCCATATGGCCAGAAATAGCCTTTGATGGTCATACGTATGCCACATGTCACATATCAGCACTATGCACAAACAGAAGGGAGCTGGAATTACTGCGAAAACTGCATGCACATCTTACTGGATGTAAAGGAGGCTTAGAAATTATGATAAACCAAGACAATTTGTGTACTTTTTGCATGTACATTTAAAGAACATAATTGCTAAATTGCTAAATAAAATATTGTAAATAAAGTAAAGTAATTTTTAAAATCTAAATTCCTTAAAAATTGTGATTTGGGGCTCTTTGACTTCAATGATATTAACTTCTGTATTAAATGCACTACACAGCATGGCCAAATGTTTACGTATGTACACCTAACCATAACATTCATATGTGTTTTAAACATATTATTTCAGATTTAGTCCCCATTTGCTGTTATACTAAGCTCCACTCTTCTGGGTATGCTTGGCTGTGGTATCAGCTGAATCAGCCACAAGAGCATTAGTGGGTGGACAGGTGTCCACATACTTTTGGCCATATATTGTGCAGTACAATTAATAAAATCTTTCAATTACACACACACACACACACACACACACACACACACACACACACACAGATGAAGACAACAGTGGTCCCCGTGGTGATAGGAGCCCTTGGTGCAGTAACCCCCAAACTGGGATAGTGGCTCCAACAGATCCCAGGAACAACATCCAAGATCTCTGTCCAGAAATGTGCAGTCCTAGGAACAGCTAAGATACTGCGCAGGACTCTCAAACTCCCAGGCCTCTGGTAAAGGACATGAGCTTGAGGGGGGAAAAAGATCGTCCAAAGGAGGGGAGAATGGGAAATCATATATATATATATATATATATATATATATATATATATATATATATATATATATATAATATATTCCCACTCTCCCCTCCTTTGGGTGGTCTTTTTTCCCTCAAGCTCATATGTCCTTTACCAGAGGCCTGGGAGTTTCCAGGCTTAACACCCTGCTGTGCTGGATGATCTCGGGGGCATCTTTGCACAGTCTGCACCTGGGGTCTTGCCTTGTGTGGTAGACCTCGGCCTCTATTGCCGCTTTTCCACTACCAATGCGGCTGAGTTGGGCTGAGCCGTGCCGTGCTGAGTTGGGCTGAGTCGAGCTGAGTGGGGCTGTTGGAGTTGCATTTCGACTACAACCGCGCTGAACCATGCTGGCTGGAAGTGGGTGGACACATTGGGTGGAGTTAGCGAAAGTGGGTGGACGTTACATGATGTCGTTAGGCGGCGCAAACAGTGACATCAGTGATCTTTTAAGCGGTAGTCTCACGACCCGGATAGTAAACAATAAACATGGAGGACATGGAGTCGTTAGTGTTGCTGGTCTTGGTGCTGTGGCTTCTTGTCACCGACAATGCCAACAGATACTGGCAAGAGCGTATAGATGAGGCGAGGCGCATAAGGCTTCAGAAATTCTCGTAATTCTTCTTCTTCCGGGTTTACGGTGTTTACAGATCCCAGCGTGCTCGCGGGGTGTGTGTGGGCGTGTGAGGACACTCCTCCTCACCAATCAGTGCACAGGGGAGTGTCTCCTCATGCCCCTAGCCCCACTCGGCTCGGTTTGGCTCGCTTCAGCCCCACTCCAAAACCGTGCGAGTTTTGGGTGCTAAGCAGGGCTGAAGCGAGCTGAGTCGTGCTGCTCTGAAGTAGTCGAAATGCGAGCCGTGTCGGGCTGAAGTGAGCTGAAGCGAGCTGAAGTGAGCTGAAAAAGGGTAGTGGAAAAGGGCCATTTCAATCTTGTGCTTAGGGCCTATTCTTGTGCAGCTGTGATTAGTGTCTCTGTGCAGGTTTCCAGTCCAGCTTTATCCAGCCACTGGTAGGATTTTTCAATATCAGCCACTTCTTCTATCTGCCGGTGGTACATCCTGTGCAGTGGTTTGTCTTTCCATGATGGTTCCTCTTGCAGTTCCTTCTCAGGTTTCTGCTGCCTGAGGTATTCACTAAGCACTTCATCATTTGGGGCCATCTCCCTGATGTACTCATGCATGTTTGTTGTTTCATCCTGGATAGTGGCTCTGACGCTCACTAGTCTTCGGCCTCCTTCATTCCTCTTAGCGTACAGCCTCAGGATGGTGGACTTGGGGTGAAACCCTCTGTGCATTGTCAGGAGTTTTCTTGTCTTGATGTTGGTGGCCTCTATCTCTTCCTTCAGCCAGTTTATTGTGCCAGCAGGGTATCTGATGACCAGCAGGGCATAGGTGTTGATGGCCTGGACCTTGTTCTTCCCATTCAGCTGACTTCTCAGGACTTGCCTTACCTTCCATAGGTATTTGGCTGTTGCTGCTTTCCTAACGGCCTTTTCATGGTTGCCATTTGCCTGCAGGATTCCAAAGTACTTGTAACTGTCTTCCACATCTCCTATTATTCCATCTGGTAGCACCACCCCCTCAGTTCTGACTGCTTTCCCTCTCCTTGTTACCATCTGGGCACACTTATCTAGTCTGAATGACATTCCAATGTCATTGTTGTAGATCCTGGTGATGTGGATCAGTGAGTTGATATCTCGCTTAGACCTGGCATACAGCTTGATGTCATCCATGCAGAGGAGGTGGTTGATGATTATTCCATTTCAGTCTGTATCCATAGCCACTCTTGGTGATGATCTGGCTGAGGGGGTTCAGTCCTATGCAGAACAGCAGCAGGGATGGGGGCATCTCCTTGGTATATGCCACACTTGATGGTGACCTGTTATTGGCTTGAAGTTGGCCTCTAGGGTTGTTTTCCACAGCCTCATTGAGTTCTTGATGAAGGTTCTGAGAGTCCTGTTGATGTTGTACAGTTTCAAGCATTCCAGTATTCATGTGTGGGGCATTGAGTCATAGGCTTTCTTGTAGTCAATCCAGGTGGTGCACAGATTGGTATGTCTGGTTCTGCAGTTTCAAGCTACTGCACTGTCTACCAGTAGCTGATGTTTTGCTCCTCTGGTGTTCCTACCAATTCCTTCCTGGGTCTCGCTCATGTACTGAGTCATATGCATACTCATCCGCTATGATGCCTGACAGAAGCTTCCATGTTGTGCAGAAGCAGGTTATCGGGTGGTAATTGGATGGGACTGCTCACTTCTGTGGGTCCTTCAGGATCAGGACTGCTCAACCTTCAGTCAGCCATTCTGGGTGAGTCTCATCCATGAGCAGCTGGTTCCTCTGTGCTGCCAAGCGCTCATGTAGTGTGGTTAGCGTCATTAGCCAGTAGGCGTGAACCATGTCCGGGCCTGGTGCTGTCCAGTTCTTCATTTTTGAGACTCTTACTTGGATGTCTGCCACAGTGATGGTTAATGGGTCTTGTTCAAGGAGATTACTGTATTTGGCTCTCAGGTCTATAAGGGCAGTTTGTGTCTTTTTTCATGGTGTTGCAAGAACAACAGTTTCCCAACAGTTTCCTATGATGCGCATGTAACTTTCACCAATGTGAGCCTCTTTGAAACTGTTTATAAATAAGAGGAGAAAATTAGGCAGAAGTCTGTTAAATCATCTTTCAGTTTCAAAGAAATTGAAACTGAAAGTATAAGTTAAGACACCTTTGTTATTCCTGTAACTGGTGTAAAGGCACTTTTTAGTGGACTGGGTTTTTTAAGAGGGGAAAGCTTCTGTAATCCTCTATTCAGATCTGGAGTTAACATAAGTACTTAGGAATTGTTATTCTGGTTCTGAAATGCTGAACTATACAGCTGTTTTTAAAACTGTTAAGTGAGAGGGTCTGATGAATATGGAGAGACAGTGTGTTCCAGATTTTCAGAGCATGAAAACAAAAGGCTGCTTCACCAATTTTTCATGTGTTTTAGCCTAAGGATGTTGAGAAAGACAAGCACTTGATCTTCAAATCTGGAACATGGGTCTGTAAGACCACATGAATGCGAGACTTTGGTTACAGTAATAGTTCCTCTGATCTGCCGTTACAGATATATGAATGGATCAGGGCCACAACCAGGATCACAATTTTAGTGAGGTCCACATTGCAGAAATATGTCACAATTAATATATCACAATGATGAGTGTGTACTGCATGAATCTGATTCCAGTTAGATTGTTTAATTTGATTTGAATTTTATTTTATTTACTTGAAGTTAAATATTTCAGGTTACAAGACAGCTTAAGTTACCTGTTGATTTCAGGATCCAAAAAATAAGACAGTTATTAAACAATATCTTGGAGATTTTTCTTATAAAATGACAATGCTTTAACATCATATGAATGGAGTATAAGAGGTCCTTATTTTGTTTGCTTAAAGAAACTTATTACTATTACTTACAGAGCATTTCCTTTATTTTTCCTTGAATAGTTTTCAAAATTGTCACAGTAAACTGTATTTATTTATGAAAAATAGAATAGAGATCATAGCATTATCTATTTTGTCTAGTTATTCTAAATTGCACAACCCCAAATCAGAAACAGTGGGGACATTATGGAAAAGGCAAATAAAAAAAACACACAAAACAATGATTTCTAAATTTACTTTGACTTGTATTTCACTGCAGACAGTATGAACCCAAGATATTTCATCTTTTGTCTGGTCAACTTCATTTCATTTGTTAATATACATCCATTCCTGCATTTCAGCCCAGCAACACCTTCCAACAAAAGTTAGGACAGAGGCAATTTAGGGCTAGTAACCAATTAAATTATGATAAATTATGATAAAGCAATTAAATATTGATGTGATTTGAAACAGGTGATGTCAACAGGTAATTGTAAAGAATGATTTGGTACAAAATCAGTATCCAGGATACGTTTAGTCTTTGAGGAGCAAAGAAGGCTCTCCAGTTTGTCAACAAATGCATGAAAAAAATATTGAAAAAATTAAAAACAATGTTCCTCAAAGAGAGATAGGATGGGATTTGAACTATGGTGCATAATATCATTAAATGAGTCACGTAATCTGGAGGAATTTCGTTGCATAAAGGGCAAGGGTGCAAGCCCAAGCTGAACACCCATGAACTCCAAGCCCTCAGATGGCAGTGCATCAAGAACTGTCATTTATCTATGCCTGATATAACCACATGGGCTTGGGAATACTTTGGCAAACCTTTGTCAAGCACTACAATATCGAGTTCCATCCACAAATGCCAGTTAAAACTTTACTGTGTGAAAAGAAAGCTTTATGTGAACGGTGTCCAGAAGCACTTCTCTGGGCTCAGAGGCATCTGGGATGGACCATCACATAGTGGAAACATGTATTGTGGTCAGACGAATCAATATTCCAGGTCTTTTTTGGAAGAAATGGACACTGTGTGCTCCAGAGCAAAGAAGAAAAGGACCATCCAAATTGTTACCAGCAAAAAGTCCAAAAACCAGGGTCTGTCATGGTATGGGGTTGTGTCCGTGCCCTTACCAAAGGTAACTCGCACTTCTGTGATGGCAGCATTCATGCATAAAAGTACCTTGAGATTTTGGAGCAACATTTGCTGCCTTAAAGATAATCTCTTTTCCAGCGATATTTCAACAAGAAAATGCAAAAACACATCCTGCACACAATACAAAAACATGGCTGTGATAGAAGAGGGTGCCTGTTCCCTCTGTCCCCAATAAAGAATATGTGATGAATATTGAAATGAAAAAATGTGACAACAATGACCCTGTACTGCTGCACATTTGAAGGACTGTTTGCATGAAGAATGGGACAAAATAACATCTGAAATGCTTCACTTGGTGTCTTCAGTCCCTAAACATCTTTTAAGTGTTGTGAGAAGGAATGGTGGCATTATAAAGTGGTAAATGCTTTCCCATCCCACCTTTTTTTTTTAAATGTGTTGCAAGAATCAATATTGAAATTAGTGTTTTGAAAAAGAAACAAAACAATACAATAAAATTCAAGAGGTAAAACATCAAATAATGTGTTCTTGTATTGTTTTGAGTACAATACAGGTCAAAGATTATTTACAAATCATTGTTTTCAGTTTTAATTTCAACATAACATCCTTACATCCACGCCTGGATCACCGCACAGGCTTCATATGGCTTCAGCCTAGGGGCCCCCACGCCCCCCGCCTCGCAGGGGGGCCCCCAATTGATCAAAAGAAAAAAAAACCCTTCGTATTCATTGGGGCGGCACGGTGGTGTAGTGGTTAGCGCTGTCGCCTCACAGCAAGAAGGTCCGGGTTCGAGCCCCGTGGCCAGCGAGGGCCTTTCTGTGTGGAGTTTGCATGTTCTCCCTGTGTCCGCGTGGGTTTCCTCCGGGTGCTCCGGTTTCCCCCACAGTCCAAAGACATGCAGGTTAGGTTAACTGGTGACTCTAAATTGACCGTAGGTGTGAATGTGAGTGTGAATGGTTGTCTGTGTCTATGTGTCAGCCCTGTGATGACCTGGCGACTTGTCCAGGGTGTACCCCGCCTTTCGCCCATAGTCAGTTGGGATAGGCTCCAGCTTGCCTGCGACCCTGTAGAAGGATAAAGCGGCTAGAGATAATGAGATGAGATGAGATGAGATATTCATTGGCTCAAAATGAATATTTAAATAAACGGACGCTGATTGGGTGAGGCAAATCCGCCTTCCATATATAAACGTTAGACGTCACGCACGACGTCACTCCACAGTTGAACAGTGAACATGTGTGACAGAAAATACGAGAGCGGTGCTCAAAAGCGCAAGGCGCAACGGCAAAAAGCCCAACGTGACAAAGCTCTATTGAGCAATATACCAAAACTAACAGGGTTTTTTAAACCTAATGAAACCCAACTGGCAAGTGCAAGTCATCATGACACTAGCGTAGCAAACGTTATGTTAGCTGCAGCTGCAGCCAGTAGTACTACTAGCTCTGGTGAGGGTGAAGGACCATCCCTTTCAGACCCTGTCCCATTTGTGGATGAATGTGCCACTGCCACTAGTTTCACAAACGCGCACACACACTCACTCCGATGACATTGACATGCATGATAGTTTCCTTCAAGCATCAACATCAAAGATTTCACATCTAGATCCCCCCTCTGTTTCTGGGACCGCAAGCTCATGCAATGTTAGCTTCTCTGACCAGACGGCTGCCTGTGACGTGTCTCTGGGATATTCTAGCCATGTCGATGCTAACTTAAATTCGGATCCAGGGTTTTGGGGCGAAATAGATGAACCTACTAGGAAATACTGGATAAAAATGGGACCTGATAAGTGCTGTAACAAAGACGCTGATAATGCAGCATCCGAAAGGATCCACAAGCAGCAGAAGAGGTATTTTTCGAAGTCTTTATTCATGAGGAAACTTGGCAATGGCGAACTTGTGCAGAGAGAGTGCCTCCTCTACTCTCCTTCAAAGGGTACAATCTTCTGTTTTGCATGCAAATTATTCGGTCTTTTTCTAAACTGGGATTGGTTAAAAGTAGACTGAGATCCACCATGGGCCAATGCAGATTGAATCACCTGTCTCTAATGTCTCTTGAAAGTGACATTCTGCGTTCATTGGATTTTTCAAGTCTAATTGATGACTTTTCTACAAGAAAAGCTAGGAAGACAAACTTTTAAGAATGATACTGGTTGTTGATCATTAGTTTGTTTACTTTGTGTTTATTGCCTTTCATTATAGCCTCTTCATCGTGTACTTGAGAGGTTCAGTTGCCTAAAAGGCCTACAGGCACATTCAATTGACAGTTGCATAAGTTGTGATAAGTTGTTGTCAATCTAAACCTTATAGTTTTTGGTGTTCTGTTTTTGCTGGCCCAGCTGTACAAAGTTTAATAATGAAAAAAAAAAACTTTAAAATGTAGAAAATAGACAGTTCTTTACAGGTAGATGGGATAAGATGGTGGTGGCCGGGGGGGGGGCCCTACAGCAACTTGTAGCCTAGGGGCCCCTGGCCATGTTAATCTGGCCCTGCTTACATCCTAAACCCAACTATTTGGGATTGTAGAACTGACATGTCAATAATATTTGAATATTATAGTATACACTATAATATAAATTATGTAAAATTAAATTATACAAACCCCATTTCCAGAAAAGTTGGGATATTTTCCAAAATGTAATAAAAACAAAAACCTGTGATTTGTTAATTCATGTGAACCCTTATTTAACTGACAAAAATACAAAGAAAAGATTTTCAATAGTTTTACTGACCAACTTAATTGTATTATGTAAATATAAATGAAATTAGAATTTGATGTCTGCAACACACTCAAAATTGAGACAGAAGCATTATTACCATTGTATTACATTACCTTTCCTGTTACTAACACTTTTTTAATCATATGGAAACTGAAGATACTAATTGTAGCAGTTTTATAACTTGAATTTTTGTCCATTCTTGCTTGATACAAGACTTCAGCTTCTCAGCAGTCCATGGTCACCATTGTCTGATTCTCCTCTTCATGATGAGCCACACATTCTCAGTAGGTGACAGATCTGGACTGGCAATGGGCCAGTCAAGCACATGCACTCTGTGTTTACAAAGCCATGCTGTTGTAGCCCATTTAGAGTGAGGCCTGGCATTGTCCTGCTGAAATAAGCATGGACTTCCCAGGAAGAGACGTCGCCTTGATGGGAACATGTCTCTCAAAAATCCCAATATGCTCCTCCATGTCAATGGTACCTTTACACACACACACACCTTACCCATGCTGTGGGCACTGATACCCCCACACCATCACAGATGTTGGCTTTTGCACCTTTCTCTGATAACAAACTGGATGGTCATGTTCACCTTTGGCACAGAGAACTGGATGTCCTGTTTCCCTGAAAACAAGCTGAAATGTGGACACATCTGACCACAACACATGTTTCCACTGTCTTTCGGTCCATCTGACATGAGTTCGGACCCAGAGAATTTGGCGGCGTTTCTGCATACAATTAACAAATGGCTTCCTCCTTGTTTCCAGTTTCAGATTGCAGTTCTGGATGCAGCTGTGGACTGTGTTAAGTGACAGTGGTTTCCTCACGAGCCCATGTGGCTATATTTGTCACATTAGCATGATTGTTTCTCAGGCAGTGCTGCCTGAGGGCTCGAAGGTCATGTGCATTCAAACACTGATTTCCAACCTTGCCCTTTACGCACTGAGATGTCTCCAAATTCCCTGAATCTTTTCACAGTATTATTTTGAAAGACCGAAAACCTTGCAATGAGAAATGTTCTTTTTGAATTAGCTAACAATTCTCTCATGAATTTTGGCACAAAGGGGTGAGCCATGACCCATCCTTGCTTGCAAAGGCTGAGCCTTTGGTGCCTGCTCCTTTTATACCCAATCCTGGTACCCTCACTTGTTACCAATTAACCTGCTTATTGTGGAATCTTCCAAAATGGTGTTGCTTGAATATCCTATCAACGTTTCAGTCTTATTTTGCCCAACTTTTTTGAATGTGTTGCAGGCATTAAATTCTAACTTTGTTTATATTTACAAAAAAAATTAAGTTGGTCAGTAAAACTAATAAAAATCTTTTCTTTGTACTTTTGTCAGTTAAATAAAGTTTCACATCACTTAGCAAATCACAGATTTTTGTTTTTATTGCATTTTGGAAAACATCCAAACTTTTAAGGAAATGAGGTTTGTACATTTACGTAAGAATGGATAGTTTTTGTTGAGCAAATGTATGCAAAATGAACAGTCTTTTCTAGGAAAAATGTTAGGTGCAGTATTTAATAAGAATAACGGCATGTAAACTTTAGTAGTTATCTACATTTTCACAAAAACAGATGAATGCCAGGGGACAGAAATGGGACACAAACATCAGAATTCTGTCATAGTGGGAAGAAGTCCACAAATAAACCCAACTAAGCAGAAGGTATGCTGATGAAACCATATACCTGGTATGCTGAGAATTAAAAAAAAAAAAAAAAAAAAATCACAATTTTTTCGCATAAAACATTTTTAGATCATGTGCAAGAATGAATCAATATCATGAATTTGGAGCTTTTCACAACATAACCATATTCACTCCCCAATGCATTGTGTGCTAGAATAATTGCCTTTTCTGTGAAGCAATCTTTATTCTTGGAGGAAAAAAACAGCATTCTGAGTGGTGATATTTGGTGACGGGGGTGCTGCGTTGTTTCAAATCAACAGGGCTGTACCTCATCCTGACAGGTCTTGCACTCCTCAAGCACCCTCCCCCAGTCTCATCAGTCCCCCATGCCGATCTGCTCTGCCTGGTACAGTCCTGGAGGCCCCTTTCCCCCTTGAAATAAATATGGCCATATGCATGCCTTATTCATGATACTGTTACCTGTTCAGACAGCTGTGAACAGCATTGGCAGGCTGACAGGTTCCTCAGAATGCAGAAGGGAACCAACTCTGCATGGCTGTCAATCCTTCACACATTTCACTCACTCACACACACACACTTCTCCATATGTATATTTAACTGCTTTAAAATGCATTGGCTTTATGAGCTCTCTGACCTATGGTCAGCTTGCATATAAATCCAGAAGATCCTCTGGTGAAGTCCTGACCACACATTGACATGTTAAAATCAAGTTCCAGGCTGCTCCGTCTTTCAACTTCCACTGATTATTTTGAGGAATGTTTTTGGCTAAAGTGAAATGGACAATTCACAAATTGACCAATTGACCATCCTCCTGTCTTTTAATTACATTTGGGCTGAACAATAAGGGCAGAAATGATAATCCTGATCATTTTGTCCAATATTGGACTATTGACCCAAATTAGGAGTAAAATTTAATTATTGAATTGTACTTATATATGTGCAATTAGCCCTTATATATATATATATATATATATATATATATATATATATATATATATATATATATATATATATATATATATATATAAATTTAAGAGGGAAAACATTAAGAGACCACTGCAAAATGATCAGTTTTTCTGGTTTTACTATTTATAGGTATGTGTTTGAGGAACATTAACATTTTTAGTTTATTCCATAAACTACTGGCACCATCTCATCTCATCATCTCTAGCTGCTTTATCCTGTTCTACAGGGTCGCAGGCAAGCTGGAGCCTATCCCAGCTGACTACCGTACGGGCGAAAGGCGGGGTACACCTTGGACAAGTCGCCAGGTCATCACAGGGCCGACACATAGACACAGACAACCATTTACACACACATTCACACCTACGGTCAATTTAGAGTCACCAGTTAACCTAACCTGCATGTCTTTGGACTGTGGGGGAAACCGGAGCACCTGGAGGAAACCCACACGGAGAACATGCAAACTCCGCACAGAAAGGCCCTCGCCGGCCACGGGGCTCGAACCCGGACCTTCTTGCTGTGAGGCGACAGCGCTAACCATTACACTCCTACTGGCACCATTTCCCCCAAATTCCACATAAAAATATTGTCGCTTAGAGCATTTAATTGCAGAAAATGACAACTGGTCAAAATAACAAAAAGATGAAGTATTTTCAGACCTTGAATAGTGCATAGAAATCAAGATCAGAGTACAGAGGACGGGAAGGAGCAGTAGCCTAGCCTAACAATAAGCAATACCAGACAATGTGCAATATAATGTGCAATATAAAGTGCAATATCTCTCCTGCTGCCCCCTTCCCTTTTCCCCCTCCTCTCTCTCCCCCTTCCTCTCTTCCCCATATCTTATTCTTTTTATATTTGTATATGTAAATACTTAATTTATTTTAATTTATCTAGAAGTTTTTCTCTATTTCTTTTCTCTGTTTATCTGTAATGATGCTGCTGGAATCTTAATTTCCCTGAAGGGATCAATAAAGTTCTATCTAATCTAATCTAATCTAATCTAATCTAATCTAATCTAATCTAATCTAATCTAATCTAATCTAAGATCATATTCAATTTTAAACAACACAATACTAATGTTTGAACTTAGGATGAGTTTAGAAATCAATATTTGGGGTAATAGCACTGACATTTAATCACAGTTTTCATCTGTCTTGGCATGCTCTCCACCAGTATTTCGTGTTGCTCTTGGGTGAGTTTATGCCACTCCTGGCACAAATATTCAATCAGCTCAGCTTTGTTTGATGGCTTGCAACCATCCATCTTCCTTTTGATCACATTCCAGAGGTTTTCAGTGGGATTCAAGCCTGGAGATTGGGCTAACCATGACAGGGTCTTGACCTTCACAAACAAAAATCTGCCCCGTTCCAGCCTTGCTGAAGAACTCCCAGATCATCACCGATCTTCCATCAAATTTCACAATGGGTGTGAGATATTGTGGCTTGTAGGCCTCTCCAGATCTCGATCTAACCATGAGATGATCAGGTGTTGGAGAAAAGCTGAAAATTGGACTCAGAGAAGATGACCTTACTCCAGTCCTTTAGGGTCCAATCCTTATGGTCTTTAGCAAAACTTAGCCTGGCTCCTCTTTGCTTCTCATTGATGAAGTGCTTTTTTCTAGCTTTGCATGACTTCAACCCCACCTGGAGGAGCCTGTTTCAAACTGTCCTTCCCATGCACATAACCCCAGCTGCCATTCTTTTTATGGGTCATGTGATGTCATCCTACGGTTGTTGAGTGACATGTGAAGAAGTTGACGATCATCCCAATCAGTGGTATGTCGTTTTCATCCTCTGCCAGTCTGTAACTTTGTTGTCCCCAATGTCTGTTGTTTGGCCTTGTTTTTATGAACTGCTGTCTTTGAAATTTTGAGGATGGACGCAACCTGATGCTCACTGTATCCCTCTGCCAATAAAGCCAGAATTAAACCCTTCTTTTTCTCACAGAAAATTTTTCCTTTTAATTATTTTTGGCATGATGAATAGATATTTTTGCATTCCAATTAAATTTAAGGTACTACTTACACTGTTTTTGCCATCCAAACTGGTCCAATTGCAAGAGGATAGTGATGACTACAGCAGTGGTTTTTATACTTTTCCTCATTAAATAAGATTTTTTTCAGGTGATCACCTAATTAGTACCTCATTAAGTAAAATGAGGAGTGCTTGTGTTGGAATTCCAGCACAGACACTGGAATGAAATGGCTGCCATACATCAACAAGATGCCAATTTAAGGGGAAAAAATTATATATATACAACCCCGATTCCAAAAAAGTTAGGACAAAGTACAAATTGTAAATAAAAACGGAATGCAATGATATGGAAGTTTCAAAATTCCATATTTTATTCAGAATAGAACATAGATGACATATCAGATGTTTAAACTGAGAAAATGTATCATTGAAAGAGAAAAATTTGGTGATTTTAAATTTAATGACAACAACACATCTCAAAAAAGTTGGGACAAGGCCATGTTTACCACTGTGAGACATCCCCTTTTCTCTTTACAACAGTCTGTAAACGTCTGGGGACTGAGGAGACAAGTTGCTCAAGTTTAGGGATAGGAATGTTAATCCATTCTTGTCTAATGTAAGATTCTAGTTGTTCAACTGTCTTAGGTCTTTTTTGTCGTATCTTCCGTTTTATGATGCGCCAAATGTTTTCTATGAGTGAAAGATCTGGACTGCAGGTTGGCCAGTTCAGTACCCGGACCCTTCTTCTATGCAGCCATGATGCTGTAATTGATGCAGTATGTGGTTTGGCATTGTCATGTTGGAAAATGCAAGGTCTTCCCTGAAAGAGACGTCGTCTGGATGGGAGCATATGTTGCTCTAGAACCTGGATATACCTTTCAGCATTGATGGTGTCTTTCCAGATGTGTAAGCTGCCCATGCCACACGCACTAATGCAACCCCATACCATCAGAGATGCAGGCTTCTGAACTGAGCACTGATAACAAATTGGGTCGTCCTTCTCCTCTTTAGTCCGAATGACACGGTGTCCCTGATTTCCATAATGAACTTCAAATTTTGATTTGTCTGACCACAGAACAGTTTTCCACTTTGCCACAGTCCATTTTAAATGAGCCTTGGCCCAAAGAAGACGTCTGCGCTTCTGGCTCATGTTTAGATACGGCTTCTTCTTTGAACTATAGAGTTTTAGCTGGCAACAGCAGATGTCACGGTGAATTGTGTTCACAGATAATGTTCTCTGGAAATATTCCTGAGCCCATTTTGTGATTTCCAATACGGAAGCATGCCTGTATGTGATGCAGTGCCGTCTAAGGGCCCGAAGATTACGAGCACCCAGTATGGTTTTCCGGCCTTGACCCTTATGCACAGAGATTCTTCCAGATTCTCTGAATCTTTTGATGATATTATGCACTGTAGATGATGATATGTTCAAACTCTTTGCAATTTTACACTGTCGAACTCCTTTCTGATATTGCTCCACTATTTGTCGACGCAGAATTAGGGGGATTGGTGATCTTCTTCCCATCTTTACTTCTGAGAGCCGCTGCCACTCCAAGATGCTCTTTTTATACCCAGTCATGTTAATGACCTATTGCCAATTGACCTAATGAGTTGCAATTTGGTCCTCCAGCTGTTCCTTTTTTGTACTTTTAACTTTTCCCGCCTCTTATTGCCCCTGTCCCAACTTTTTTGAGATGTGTTGCTGTCATGAAATTTCAAATGAGCCAATATTTGGCATGAAATTTCAAAATGTCTCACTTTCGACATTTGATATGTTGTCTAGGTTCTATTGTGAATACAATATCAGTTTTTGAGATTTGTAAATTATTGCATTCCGTTTTTATTTACAATTTGTTCTTTGTCCCAACTTTTTTGGAATCGGGGTTCCGTACAGTTTCAGAAGCATTTTTTTTTTTTTTGCACAACTGATGGACATGCATTCTAAACGTCCTTTGTCTTTGGAAAATTTATATAGACAATGTCATAAACCAACTTTCCAGAAATCCAGAGATAGATTTAGATCCGGCAGCATGGTGGTGTAGTGGTTAGCACTGTCACCTCACAGCAAGAAGGTCCTGGGTTCGAGCCCAGCGGCCAGCGAGGGCCTTTCTGTGTGGAGTTTGCATGTTCTCCCCATGTCTGCATGGGTTTCCTCCAGGTGCTCCGGTTTCCCCCACAGTCCAAAGACATGCAGGTTAGGCTAATTGGTGGCTCTAAATTGACCTTAGGTGTGAATGTGAGTGTGAATGGTTGTTTGTTTCTGTGTCAGCCCTGCCATAACCTGGCGACTTGTCCAGGATGTACCCTGCCTCTCGCCCATAGTCAGCTGGGATAGGCTCCAGCTTGCCTGGGACCCTGTAGAACAGGATAAGTGGCTACAGATGATGGATGCATGGATTTAGATCCTTACATCAAGCCAAAAACAATGACAAAAGGAAGAACTCCTGAGGACAACCAAACTTAAAAGGAAACCCACCCTCTTCTGTGTGATACAGGACAACAGGATTATAAATCATTACATTATACAGTCATAAAGCAAGCATGACAAACCCTGCCTAAGTAGTCCTAACTGATATACTTTCTTCATCAAATCAAGTGCAGCCAAACTATGTCCAGGGCAGATGTTCCTCTGTGGCACTATACCATGGTTTGTGGAGCTGGTTGAACATGTTGTTGCACCACAAACACGTCTGACTCTATCAGATCTAGAGTGGGATTTTCCATTATGTACAGCACTGAGAATATCTTACATAATTTTGAGGTGACTTTGAAAATTTTAGAATAAGAGGAGTGTCCAAAATCTTTTGATCCACAATATGTGTGCAGGTACTGTGCATATTATGGGTGTAACATAATGCTGTATGTATCAGTATCTGATATCATACAGTATCACTGTATTTATCAGTATCTCTTTGGTGCACCAAATATCCTTATCTCTATCTGTTTTCTGATTTAAACCAGAAGTGGTCATGGATTCAACGGGAAGGTGTAGTTGGTTGTATTTTCCAAAGTATAAATGAAGTATAAACAAAGTAGTAGGGATGGATTTAAGGGAAGAATGAATGAACTTTGTACATGCATGGCACATTTGATCTTCAATTAAAAGGTGTAGGCTCTTTATTAGTACATAAAATAATTAAGACTACAGCAGGGGGCAGATGAATTTCTTTCAAAGCCGCCCAGTTATTGAATCACCTTTCAATTAGTGTTTTGTAACTCAGACACAGTCTCAATCTTTACGTCTAAGCTGAAAACCTAGTTATGGTTCATAATCACATTATCTGGTGTCAACAAGAAAATTATGGGTTCTCTTTTGAGTCTTGTCCCTCTCAAGGTTTCTTCCTCATGTAATCTCATTAGGGATCTAAATCTAAATCCATCCATCCATTTTCCATTCTGCTTATTAATTGTGGGTTGTGGTTGAGCTGGAGTCAATCCCAGTTGACACTGGATGAGAGATGGGGTACATTTAAATCCATATCCAGATTTCTGTAAAGCTACTTTGTGCCAATGTCCAGTGTGAAAAACACAATATAAGTAAAATTGAATTGAATTATGCAGCAACTCATGTTAATGATAAAGAACGTGGTCTTTCTTCATCCTGTGGGATTCTACTTCCAATTTCTCAGTCAGATGCCAATGAACATTTCTGGAAAGATAAAAAAAAATTAAATGTATGCCTCCTGTGTTTGTAACAAATTATGTATCTAACAAATTATCATTTTGTTCTGAATAATGTATTTGTATTTGGCTGCAGCACAATTATATGTATAGATAAATAGAAAGATAGACTAGTTGTTCTACAACTAACCCTCACCTTGAAATTGTGAGGAGACTATTTGTGCTTGGCATTGGGTTGGTGTGAATTATAATAGAAAGGGCAATAAGAGTCAGCAAGATCAGTTTTCAATGAGAAAAATGAAGTGCATTACTAAAGTGCACTGATTGACATAACACACTCATAGATGTCCTTTATTGGACCAGCCTGACCTGACCACACTTGGTTATACAGAGAGTTGCAGTTATTGGTCCATTTCACTCCTGGCTTAATTTGGCTTGTCAATCTGGATTTTTTTTTGTATTTTGCTGATTAAGTTTGACTTCTTGTATGAAGCATCATACTCATGGTTTATTAAAACAACTAAAGACGTATATATTTATACAGTATAATATTTCATATATTTAAGTTTTATATTTGTAAAACTTTCTGCCTGTCCAACTGCCTTACTGGGTCTTAATCAGCTGAACCCTAATTCCAAAAATGCTGGGAAGCTGTGTAAAGCATAAATAAAAAGACACCATGGTGATTTGTAAATCATGGAAACCTTATATTTCATTGAAAACTGTACAAAGACAACATATCAAATGTTGAAATTGATAAATCTTGGTTTTTGTTTTTTAAAAAGCTTATTTTGAATTTAGTGCTAGTAACATGTTTCAAAAAGTTGGGACGGGCAACAAAAGATTGGAAAAGTTGTATAATGTTTAAAAAAAAAAAACTAATTCAGTCAATTGATGTGGAAACAGACAACTCCATAACAGACTGGTTACTTGTGCCTATTTCTCTAGTCAAGAATCAAACCTAACAATTCTTTGGGCTCATTTGGGATACAAATACAGGTAAGCTTATTCTCCTTTATTTATAGGATGGATTTTAAATCCTGTTCAATGGCCTGTGATTTGCAGCCTATGATATTATTTCCAACAATAGATTCATAGAGGGTGAATGCTATTAGTCAATATTTCCTAGGTTGTTGACATTCTAGAGTGTTTTTCCCCTGAGGCAGTTATTATAAACTAGAGAGAGAATATTGTAAATAACATCCTGAGTTGTCTTTTTCTGCTGACAGAGAATAAATTGATTGACCATTTCCCATGATTGATATTAATCATCCCGTCTGACAAATCCTGGTGAAACGTTAATAAATTGGATGTATGCATGTGGTCTTAATAAATATGTACAACCCTTTGTCAACAATTTAGCAGGCTGGACAAAGGGAGTTCCACAGTGGTGCCCCTATCTGACAACATGGTCTTTTGATAATGATATGATGAGAATGTGTGCTGTCCTTACTAAGGGTAAATATGGGGACCTTTTGTGGGATTATAGCTATATGACAGAAGCACTTACTAAATGTGCTGAAATGAAACCCATATGGGATAAGGCACAGACAACAAAGCTTAGAAAAGAAGAGCACTGTTTCATGTCCCTCTGTGACTCTCCCAAAACCTCATAGAAACACACAGCTTGTACACTCACATAACACCCCAGCAGTGTTATTACATCACCATCCCAATTCCCAGCCCACCCCCAGTGTTTATGATGCTTTATGTGAACATAACCATATGGCTGGAATCCTCTCTAACTCTAGTATCCGGATTGACCTGTCTTCTGTTCCTTTTGAACATGGGATGCATGGGATATATTGATGGGTCCTACTCAAAACTTGATGACAGTACATTTGATTGTGGCTACTCCGTTTGCTATCTACCTAACACTGTTTGGGAAACTCACTGTCTGCCTTTTAAGTCAGCTCAGGCTGCCAAACTTGTAGTCTTGACCAGAGCATACCAGTTCATCCAGGTTCAAACAATGACGATCTATACTGACTCACATTATGCTGTTGGTGTTTCCCACAATTTGGGGAAATATTGGCACTCCAGAGGCTCCAAACTATCCACTCTAGTGATAGTAAGCCCATTTCTAAGGCTACATTAGTCTCCAACCTGATTCAGGCTTGCACTTTACTTAGCCAATTAACCATTATTAGCCATACAGCTTGTCATGTCACATGAACTTCAGAAAATGCTAAAGATGCACTGCAACTCCACTACAGGGAGTGCAGAATTATTAGGCAAATGAGTATGTTGACCACATTACCCTCTCTATGCATGTTGGCCTACTCCAAGCTGCATAGGCTTGAAAGCCTCCTACCAATTAAGCATACCAGGTGATGTGCATCTCTGTAATGAAAAGGGGTGTGGTCTAATGACATCAACACCCTATATCAGGTGTGCAAAATTATTAGGCAACTTCCTTTCCTTTGGCAAAATGGGTCAGAAGAGGGATTTGACGGACTCAGAAAAGTCAAAAATAGTGACATATATTGCAAAGGGATGGAGCACTCTTAAAATTGCCCAGCTTTTGAAGCGTGACCATCGAACAATCAAGCGCTTCATTCAAAATAGTCAACAGGGTCGCAAGAAGCGCGTTGAAAAAAAAAAGGCGCAAACTAACTGCCCGTGAACTGAGGAAAGTCAAGCGTGAAGCTGCCAAGATGCCACTCGCCACCAGTTTTGCCATATTTCAGAGCTGCAACATCACTGGAGTGTCAAAAAGCACAAGGTGTGCAATACTCAGGGACACGGCCAAGGTAACAAAGGCTGAAAAACGACCACCACTGAACAAGACACACAAGATGAAACGTCAAGACTGGGCCAAGAAGTATCACAAGACTGATTTTTCTAAGGTCTTATGGACAGATGAAATGAGAGTGAGTCTTGATGGGCCAGATGGATGGGCTCGTGGCTGGATCAGCAAAGGGCAGAGAGCTCTAGTCCGACTCAGACACCAGCAAGGTGGAGGTGGGGTACTGGTATGGGCTGGTATCATCAAAGATGAGCTTGTGGGACCTTTTCGGGTTGAGGATGGCGTCAAGCTCAACTCCCAGTCCTATTGTCAGTTTTTGGAAGACACCTTCTTCAAGCAGTGGCACAGGAAGAAGTCAGCATCCTTCAAGAAAAACATGATTTTCATGCAGGACCATCACACGCATCCAAGTACTCCACAGCATGGCTGGCCAGAAAGGGTCTAAAGGAAGAAAGATTAATGACGTGGCCTCCTTGTTCACCTGATCTGAACCCCATAGAAAACCTGTGGTCCCTCATCAAATGTGAGATCTACAAGGAGGGGAAACAGTACACATCTCTGAACAGTGTCTGGGAGGCTGCGGTTGCTGCTGCACGCAATGTTGATCGCAAACAGATCAAAACACTGACCGAATCCATGGATGGCAGGCTTTTGAGTGTCCTTGTAAAGAAAGGCGGCTATATTAGTCACTGATTTTTTTTTTTTGTTTTGTTTTTGAATGCCAGCAATGTATATTAGTGAATGTTGAGTTGTTATATTGGTTTCCCTGGTGAAAATAAATGAGTGAAATGGGTATATGTTTGTTTTTTGTTAAGTTGCCTAATAATTATGCACAGTTATAGTCACCTGCACACACAGATATCCTCCTAAGATAGCTAAAACTAAGAAAGCCCTACTCCAACTTCCAAAAATACTCAGCTTTGATATTTATGAGTCTTTTGGGTTCATCAAGAACATAGTTGTTTTTCAATAATAAAACTAATCCTCAAAAATACAACTTGCCTAATAATTCTGCACTCCCTGTATAATGAACTCCTTGGGAGACATCCAAATAGTTTGTTTTACAGAAAAGTTCATAATGCTGAAATAAACCCACTTGTCACACCAAGCACTCATGTTCTTCTTTTTCCCCATAGCCAGCAAGGGCACCACACCATCACTGGTGTGTCTAAGGTATTTGAACTTGGCAGAGCCCATCCCTCTGTAAGCTTAGCCTAACTGTATGTCTTTGAACTGTGGGGAAAACTAGAGTAAACCCACACAGACATAGGGCAAATATGTAAACTCTACACTGAGAGGTCCCTTCTCAGCCATGAGGATTGAACTAGGAACCTTCTCACTGCAAGGTAACAGTAACCACTGCACTGCTCAGAGAGCCATGCTATATGGAAAATGTTAGGCACATACTCCTTATCATGAATTTCTCCTTCAGAAGCACTCTTGCAGTGCATTGACTGAGTTAAAGAATCACGAATGGAGGCGATGATTTCTACGTCTGTTATGGAAATGACAGCGGTTACCGGTGTATTGTTGTCAATGTTCACACACTGACTTGCTATGTTTTCTCAATCTTCACCATTCAGCTCATTCACGTATTGCAAATCACTGATGATGTCATTTCTGTCATGCCACCGCTGGTCAGGGAGTATAAAACTGCCACTGGTATGTTTTAATTAAGTGTTAAACTTAGTGAAACCAGCAGTCATTAGTGAGCAACACCTAAATGAAGCTAGGTTAAGCCTTTGGTTTATGGTGCTAGCATGTACAGTAGTAGGAAGCCATGGCCTAATGGGTAGAGAAGCAGCTTTGGGACCTGAACACGGGCGATTGCTCTAAGACAACGAGGGAGGCTCAGCCTCCTCTAAAAATGACGAACATCATGTAGGATGAATTGTGCTAGGCTTATGTTATAGCCGACCTTATAACATTGCTATTTCAGATCCAGAATCATAGAAATATATGTGCTCAACCCAACTACAATGCGAAATCATTCCGTTATAACTTTCCCCAGTTCGCCTAATGTGTGCGTGAGTTTTTCCTCCTCATGACAACGCGATGCAGCCCAGCCTCAGTGGACTTCAATGGCATTTGGGAGCTCTGCGCTTTTCAATATCAAAATGCAAGACGATTATTGGACAAATACTGCGAAAACGCCCTCCCACGGACTCCCAGTCTCACAGTGGGAGGCAATGAGAGGGACATGGCAAAGCTTTCCGCGAGGAGACTGCTGATTGGTGAAAGCGGCCGGATATTTTCTTTGATTGACAGCTCGTTTCAAATATAGACAGGCAACGGTGAATTTCAGTTCAGTCCCATGCGAATTTGCAAGTGGTGTATTGTAAGAGATCAGCTTACATTTCGATTTCATTCATTACATACGGTTTCTACCAGCTTTTTTAGTTTGTATATATTTTCATTGTAAATAAAGTGTAAATATAGTGTTGTCAAGTTTGCTATCTTAGTTCCAGAAATTTCATTTATTTGAGTGGCTGAACTTGAACTTGAGGGGGCTAGTCAGCTAGCAAGAAAGCTGCGCACGGATGCCAAGCATTGTTGATTTAATTTTGGCAAAGCCATTTGCCAGTCTTCCTTTCGAGGAAAAAATTAAAATTAAAGAGCAGGGTTTAGACCAATGCCTCAAATTTACTTGGGGAAAAAGGTAAGGAATAATACTCGTTCCTTTCAGCTCTCCTGGTACGAGAAAGTGAATTGGCTAACAGCAAGTGACCCCCATCAACAACAGTAAAAAGGCTACTTTAGTAATATGTCATGGATGGACCAAAAATATAGAATCTATTTAAAATGTTTATGCTGAGTATATTATATTGGAATATATATTTCTCTGGATATGAATTAAGCACAGCTACAATTTGGAAAACATTTTTAAACAAAAACACAGCCGAGAACATTTCACACTACAGACCTGGATTAAAAGTGAAGGGTTATCAAAATTGTCAATAAAACATTTCTCAGTCAAAATAAGTAAAATATAGGGAAAGTGTCATTGAATGAAATGTGTGGCACCCAGCTCTATGTTTGGCTCCCCAAGGTCAGTGCTTGTGCCTATTCCAGAACACTCTGGTGTTACTGCTGAGGTTCCTGACAAAGAGCTGCTTTCAATAATGATCAATTTTTAAACAACATGCCACAATTTTAAAATATAAAATGTTAAAATACACCCCCCCCCCCCCCCCAACACCACCATCATGTATATTGGACAGTAGGCTAATGGGCCAAAAGAACCTGTTATTTCACAGTTTGTGACCCTGCCAACAATCAGCCAGATCAGATGCAAGAGTTTGGGCAAAACTGATGTGTTTTTTCTTGTAAAATCTGGAAATATCATAACCGACCAGCCTCCCCTGTTTGAAAGACTACCAGCCGCCACTGGACCTGAAGGTTGCTGGTTTGATTCCCTGGACCGGTAGGAATGGCTGAAGTACCCTTGAACAAAGCACCTATCCCTTAACTGTTGCTCTGGATAAGAGCATATGTATTGTTAACTTGTCTGCAGACTTATTGATTGTCTCTGGTAGGAAGAATAATGCATGGCTCAGTGTGTCATGTAAGCAGGCGAATGATGGATGTAATTCCAGGAAGAGTGTTTATTTGCAAATAGTTCAAAAACATAAGATAAAGGCAGGGTCATGAAATGGGCAATGGTCACGTGAGGCACAAAGAGAATGGTAGAGGTAAAGATGAAAGGCAGAGTCCAAATACACAAAACAAAGTCAAAACCAGAAAGGCGTTACAGAGATACAAGGCTTGGTAATGTGAGATGCTAGGTACAGCACATATACTTCACTGTGTTTAGAGAGTCCTTATGATTGCACTCGAATCCAGAACAGGTGCACTGTATTGTATTTAGTCCTCATAGCATTTGGAGCACGCAGTGTGCATGGACGTGACACAGTGATTTTTTGGGGGTTTTTTAGTCTCCAACTCATTGTCATTAAAGGTGGGGGACATGAACTTAGTTCGTTATATGCAAAAGTTCGTAGTAAAAGAGTTCATTACAGCAAGGTTGCAGTGTAATGTCTTTGTGGATGAATTTGCTAAATGGGCAGCAAACCATGGTACACCATGGCCTTATCAAAACCTCCTCAAAACATATACTCATTGTTTAGCAACATTCTAATCCCTAATGATATTGAGCTGCCTTTTCTTCAGTAACAGGCTAGCCCCACCAGATCTGACCTTTTGGCATAGCAACAACTGCACTCCTAGTACTGATGGCCTCATATATGACCACCAAATTCACATAATTCTTCCTAAAAGTACTCTGCCTTTCCTATCACCATTTTCATGGTCTTTCACATGTTGCACAAAGAGGGGAAGGTAAGGCAATTGAACAGCAGTTTTGTATTACTGATGTGCAAAAAACTGTTAAACTACTGTTGGATGCATGCTTGATTTACGCTAGGGTCAATAGTACAGGAAGCAGGGCCAAACATGATGCACTACCGCCACCTGAAGCACCATTTCAGTGTTTACAAATTGACTTCACATACACGCTGCTTATAAGAAATCTGAAATACATGTTGGTAATTGTAAACAGATTTTCAAAATGGGTTGTAGTTTTTCCTTGCTCTAAAGAAAATGCTAACACTGTGGTTAAAATACTGCCAAAATAAAGCATCCCCAGGTTTGGCATTCCTCCTACTATTGACATTGATCAGTGAAGACCTTTTGCTGCAAAATAACTCAAATCTCAGATAGCACTGCATCAAGAACTGTCAACATATCCTGCATTCAAGATAGCATCTTTTCCAGGGATATTTCAACAAGAAAATGCAAAACCACATTCTGCACACATTACAAAGGCATGGCTGGAGAAGAAGAGGGTGCCTGTCTCCTCTGTCCCCAGTCGAGAACGTGTGGTGAATTTTGAAATGAAAAATATGACAATGATGACCCTGTATTATTGCAAACTTTAAGGCCTGTTTGCAGGAAGAATGGGACAAAATAATACCAGAAACACTTCAATTGGTGTCTTCAGTCCCTAAACATTGTTTAAGTGTGGTGAGAAGGAATGGGAACATTATAAAGTGGTAAATGCTTTACTATCCCAACTTTTTTGAAATGTGTTGCAAGAATCAAAATTGAAATGTGTTTATTTTGAAAAGAACAACAACAATAAAATTCACGAGTTAAAACATGTGTTTTTTGTACTGTTTTGAACACAATACAGGCTAAAGATTATTTACAAATCCTTTTCAAATCCTGTTCAGTTTGAATTAAACATTTTTTGATTTGGAGTTGAGTATACTCTGTGTGTGTGTGTGTGTGTGTGTGTGTGTGTGTGTGTGTGTGTGTGTGTGTATACAGTGGTGCTTGAAAGTTTGTGAACCCTTTAGAATTTTCTATATTTCTGCATAAATATGACCTAAAACATCATCAGATTTTCACACAAGTCCTAAAAGTAGATAAAGAGAACCCATTTAAACAAATGAGACAAAAAATATTATACTTGGTCATTTATTTATTGAGGAAAATGATCAATATTACATATCTGTGAGTGGCAAAAGTATGTGAACCTCTAGGATTAGTAGTTAATTTGAAGCTGAAATTAGAGTCAGGTGTTTTCAATCAATGGGATGACAATCAGGTGTGAGTGGGCACCCTGTTTTATTTAAAGAACAGGGATCTATCAAAGTCTGATCTTCACAACACATGTTTGTGGACGTGTATCATGGCACGAACAAAGGAGATTTTTGAGGACCTCAGAAAAAGCATTATTGATGCTCGTCAGGCTGGAAAAGGTTACAAAACCATCTTTAACGAGTTTGGACTCCACAGATTGTGCACAAATGGAGAAACTTCAAGACCATTGTTACCCTCCCCAGGAGTGGTCGACCAACAAAGATCACTCCAAGAGCAAGGTGTGCAATAGTTGCTGAGGTCACAAAGGACCCCAGGGTAACTTCTAAGCAACTGAAGGCCTCTCTCACATTGGCTAATGTTAATGTTCATGAGTCCACCATCAGGAGAACATTGAACAACAATGGTGTGCATGGCAGGGTTGCAAGGAGAAAGCCACTGCTCTACAAAAAGAACATTGCTGCTCATCTACAGTTTGCTAAAGATCACGTGAAAGAGCCAGAAGGCTATTGGAAAAATGTTTTGTGGATGGATGAGACCAAAATAGAACTTTTTCGTTTAAATGAGAAGCGTTATATTTGGAGAAAGGAAAAGACTGCATTCCAGCATAAGAACCTTATCCCATCTGTGAAACATGGTGGTGGTAGTATCATGGTTTGAGCCTGTTTTGCTGTATCTAGGCCAGGACAGCTTGCCATCATTGATGGAACAATGAATTCTGAATTATACCAGCGAATTCTAAAGGAAAATGTCAGGACATCTGTCCATGAACTGAATCTCAAGAGAAGGTGGGTCTTGCAGCAAGACAACGACCCTAAGCATACAAGTCGTTCTAACAAAGAATAGTGAAAGAAGAATAAAGTTAATGTTTTGGAATGGCCAAGTCAAAGTCCTGACCTTAATCCAAATGAAATGTTGAGGAAGGACCTGAAACGAGCAGTTCATGTGAGGAAACCCACCAACATCCCAGAGTTGAAGCTGTTCTGTATGGAGGAATAGGCTAAAATTCCTCCAAGCCAGTGTGCAGAACTGATCAACAGTTACTGGAAACATTTAGTTGCAGTTATTACTGCACAAGGGTGTCACACCAGATACTGAAAGCAAAGGTTCACATACTTTTGGCACTCACAGATATGCAATATTGGATCATTTTCCTCAGTAAATAAAGTATAATATTTTTGTATTTTGACCAAGTATAATATTTTTGTCTCATTTGTTTAACTGGGTTCTCTTTATCTACTTTTAGGACTTGTGTGAAAAGCTGATGATGTTTTAGGTCATATTTATGCAGAAATATAAAAAATTCTAAAGGGTTCACAAACTTTCAAGCAAAACTGTATATACACATACACACACACACACACACTAGTGCATCTCAAACAACTGAAATATTATGAAAAAGTTCAATATTTTCCATCAGTTACTTAAGAAAGTGAAAATTTAATATATTCTAGACTCATTATATCTAAAGTAAAATGTTTGAAGCATTTTTTATGGCCTACAGTCCAAAAAAAATTGAAAGAAACATCTCAATATATGAGAGTATTCCATTTTGAGTTTGAATAAAACAGTATAAATACAGTGTATCTCTCAGTCTAGTTCAGTACACGCAACCACAATCATGGGGAAGATTGCTGACTTGACAGAAGATGATCACTGACACCCTCCACAATAAGCCACAGAAGGTCATTGCTGAAAAGGCTGGGCAGAAAAGGTGTACAAGCAACAGGGACGACTGCAGCCTTGAGAGAATTGTCAAGATCCATGAATTTACCACACAGCATTGATGCAGTAATTCGTGGTAAAGGAGCCCCAACTCAAGTATTGAGTGTATAAATGAACATACTTTTCAGAAGTTGGACATTTCTCATCTCATTATCCTGTTCTACAGGGTCGCAGGCAAGCTGGAGCCTATCCCAGCTGCCTACGGGCAAAAGGCGGGGTACACCCTGGACAAGTCGCCAGGTCATCACAGGGCTGACACATAGACACCCATTCACACTCAATTTAGAGTCACCAGTTAACCTAACCTGCATGTCTTTGGGGGAAACTGGAGCACCCAGAGGAAACCCACATGGACAACATACAAACTCCACACAGAAAGGCCCTCGCCGGCCACAGGGATCGAACCCGGACCTTCTTGCTGTGAGGCGACAGCGCTAACCACCACACCACCGTGCCACCCTGTTCTAGACTCATTATATGTAAAGTAAAATGTTTGAAGCATTTTTATGGCCTACAGCGCAAAAAAATTGAAAGAAACATCTCAAAATATTAGGCCATAATCATCAAAATTAAAACAAAAAAGGCCTGAAATATTTACTTTATGTGTAATGACTGTAGAATATTTGAAAGTTCATCTTTTTGAATTAAATTACGAAAAAAAGAACTTTTTATGATATTCTAATTGCTTGAGATGCACTGATACTGTACATACATATTTGTGAAAAAGTATTTGCCCCTTCCTGATTTGTTCTATTTTTAATATTAGGCAAAAATAGCCCAAGTAAACACAAAATTCAGTTTTCAAATGATGATTTCCTTTATTGATGGAAAAAAGTTACCCAACCCTACCTGACCGTATATAGAAAAGTAATTACCCCGTCAACCAATCAACCAATTAATCAAATTTAATTGATAATTGGGTTCAATTTCACTAGCCACACCTAGGCATGATTACTGACAGACCTGTTCAATCTAAATAACACATAAATAGAACCAAGCTGGCAATGTGAAGTAGACTAATACTGTAGATCTTAAAAAGATGCCGCAAAGTAAAGAGTCACAAGAACAGACGCGCAACAAAATAATTGAAATCTATCAGTCTGGAAAGGGTTGCAAAGCTATTGCCAAGGCTCTGGGACTCCAGCAAACCACAGTGAGAGCCATTATTTCCAAACTGAAAAAACTTGGAACAGTGGCGACTCTTCCAAGGAGTGGTCAGCCTTCCAAAATTCAACCAAGAGCACTTCGATAACTGACCCAGGAGGTCACAAAAGAACCCCGATGAACATCTAAAGAACTGCAGGTCTGATCTGAAGCACACAAGCAAGTCCACCTCTGAAATGGCTCAAAAGAAATAAAATTAAGGTTCGAAGTGGCCTAGTCAATGTCCTGACTTGAATCCAATTGAGATGCTGTGGCAAAACCTTAAATGGCCAGGTCATGCTCAAAAACCCTCCAATGTGTTTGAATTGAAACAATTCTGCAAAGAAGATTGGCAAAAA
>NC_083580.1:48647945-48690445 GCF_027579695.1 Neoarius graeffei
TGGAGGAATTTTAGCCCATTCCTCCATACAGAACAGCTTCAACTCTGGGATGTTGGTGGGTTTCCTCACATGAACTGCTCGTTTCAGGTCCTTCCTCAACATTTTGTTTGGATTAAGGTCAGGACTTTGACTTGGCCATTCCAGAACATTAACTTTATTCTTCTTTAACCATTCTTTGGTAGAACAACTTGTGTGCTTAGGGTCATTGTCTTGCTGCATGACCCACTTTCTCTTGAGATTCAGTTCATGGACAGATGTCCTGACATTTTCCCTTAGAATTTGCTGGTATAATTCAGAATTCATTGTTCCATCAATGATGGCAAGCTGTCCTGGCCTAGATGCAGCAAAACAGGCTCAAACCATGATACTACCACCACCATGTTTCACAGATGGGATAAGGTTCTTATGCTGGAATGCAGTCTTTTCCTTTCTCCAAACATAACACTTCTCATTTAAATGAAAAAGTTATATTTTGATCTCATCCGTCCACAAAACATTTTTCCAATTGCCTTCTGGCTCTTTCACGTGATCTTTAACAAACTGTAGATGAGCAGCAATGTTCTTTTTGGAGAGCAGTGGCTTTCTCCTTGCAACCCTGCCATGCACACCATTGTTGTTCAGTGTTCTCCTGATGGTGGACTCATGAACATTAACATTAGCCAATGTGAGAGAGGCCTTCAGTTGCTTAGAAGTTACCCTGGGGTCCTTTGTGACCTCACCGACTATTGCACACCTTGCTCTTAGAGTGATCTTTCTTGGTCGACCACTCCTGGGGAGGGTAACAATGGTCTTGAAGTTTCTCTATTTGTACACAATCTGGTCTGGCTGTGGATTGGTGGAGTCCAAACTCTTTAGAGATGGTTTTGTAACCTTTTCCAGCCTGATGAGCATCAACATCACTTTTTCTGAGGTCCTCAGAAATCTCCTTTGTTCGTGCCATGATACACTTCCATAAGCATGTGTCGTGAAGATCAGACTTTGATAGATCCCTGTTCTTTAAGTAAAACAGGGTGCCCACTCACACCTGATTGTCATCCCATTGATTGAAAACACCTGACTCTAATTTCAGCTTCAAATTAACTGCTAATCCTAGAGGTTCACATACTTTTGCCACTGACAGATATGTAATATTGGATCATTTTCCTCAATAAATAAATGACCAAGTATAATATTTTGTCTCATTTGTTTAAATGGGTTCTCTTTATCTACTTTTAGGACTTGTGTGAAAATTTGATGATGTTTTAGGTCATATTTATGCAGAAATATAGAAAATTCTAAAGGGTTCACAAACTTTCAAGCACCACTGTATATGACATTACCACAAGTCTTGTCCTTTTTTAAAAAAATAATTTGCATCAGCAACCATAGTGCTTAGCATAAATAATTTTAAATTTTTAACAGGTGACTCAGCTACATGGTACAGTAACACAAGTTTATTGTTGCAATGCTAATATAGTTAATTCAATTTAATTCAATTCACTTTTTTTGCAGAGTGCTTTTAACAGTTGACATTGTCACAAAGCAGCTTTACAGAAATATATAAATTCTGGATATAAATTTTAAATATATGAATTATAAAATTAATCTCTGATGAGCAAGCCAGAAGGTGATAGTGGCAAGGAAATACTCCCTGATACGGCATGAGGAAGAAACCATGAGAGGAACCTCCAAATGGAGCACATCTTCATCTGGGTGATACTGGATAGTGTGATTATAAATAACTCACTTCTGTAATTCTAAAATGTCAAAAGATATTTAAAAGACAAAACACATCTTGTTTTTGACTTTCCACTTTTGGTATAATATTACAGTCATATACCACACAATCACTAAGTCACTAACCTAAAGTGACTTTGCAAGAGTTCACTCCCTGCTGTCAGTCAGCTGTGAGTAAGATTCATCAGCAATTTTATGAGCATAACCAAAATGACGATACAGCAAAAAATATATCAGTAAAAGAGAAACCCACAGTCATGAACCACAGTCCTCAGGGCTTATGTCTTACATTTAACAAAAATGATTTAACAAACCAGAATCTCACAAACTGAGCTAGTAGTATATTTTATTTTGCTGTATTTGTTTGTTTATAGGTGATAGTCTTACAGAAATTCATAGTTATGGCCTCAACCTGTGTAGTATGTGTGGGGAAACTAAATACCTAAAATATCCCATTGTAATTTTATATCTAAGAACTTCATTTAAAACTCATTAAATTTGTAGCTGTAAAATTAAAACCATACTACTAGTGCTGAATAAGCGCTTATACTGTTACCTTTAACGGGCAACTCAGCAGCAGGTAGACTTCCATAACTCATCATCTATAGGCTGAATTAGAGAAAAAAATATGAAATTCTGTTGAATTATTAGTAAGAAATAGTAAGCATGAACAATTATTATTATTATTATTATTATTATTATTGCGGCACAGTGGTGTAGTAATTAGCACTGTTGCCTCACAGCAAGAAGGTTCTGGGATCATGCCCAGTGGCCGACTGGGGCCTTTCTGTCTGCATGGGTTTCCTCCGGGTGCTCCGGTTTCCCCCACAGTCCAAAGACATGCAGGTTAGGTTAACTGGTGACTCTAAATTGACTGTAGGTGTGAATGTGAGTGTGAATGGTTGTTTGGCTCTATACAGGGAGCTGCAAAAGTAGGTATACAGTAATGAAAAACAAAACGTTCACAAAAAACATTAGTATTAAATGAAACCTAGCACCACTATTATAATACTGGTAATACTGGAATAATCCTTACTGTATACCTACTTTTGCAGCCCCCTGTATGTCAGCCCTGCGATGATCTGGCGACTTGTCCAGGGTGTACCCCACCTCTTGCCCATAGTCAGCTGGGAGAGGCTTCAGTTTGCCCGCGACTCTTCACAGGAGAAGTGATTATGGATAATGGATGGATTATTTATTTATTTGTGCAAGTATTTCAATGTGTGCCTGTTAAATGGTCAAAGACACAATATAAAGGGTTGTAACATTTGTTAAGCTATTTGGCCAGCTGCCTAACGCATGCCACTGCCTAACGCATGCCATGCCATCCACGCCAAAGAAAGAAAGAAAATAGAGAAAGAATGAATGAAGGGAGAAAGAAAACAATAGACAGAAAGAGTAAACCTGTAAACAAGCTCACAAGAAAGCATGGGGAAATGTGTAATAATGGATCTTCCCTCTCGCTGAAAGGGTTACATAATCCCCCCCCCCCCCCCCCCCCAACTCTCATGATACTAATATCCCGGCATCTTAAACAGCACCACCCTGATTAGGAGGCATGATCTCGCTGACCTGCTTCATCATCTCCAGCCATATAATAGTTAAGTGACTGTGAGGGATGAATGCAGGTGCACTGAGGAAAAAATGTATCTGGGCCTCAGGACTCAAATCACATCGCGTTAAAATTATGAGAAACACATGGGCTTGGCCCTGTGTGATGGTTTCTCTTTATGTTTTACACACATATACATAGAAGGTGTGATCAAAAAGTTTTAGGACTGTTCATGTTGCAAACGAGCAGAGTGCGGCAAGGTCATTCGCATGCAGCAGGAGCGAACTCTTGTGAGTCAATACGCCACGTGATGTTGCTCTGTCAAAATTGGGACTTGTGTTAAATGCATTTTTGTGACAACATGCACAAGCACATTTGTGATTTGTACAAAGCACAAGCATTTGCAATCGGCAATGGAAATCCTTGAAATGCTTTAGCAAGCCTACAGCAGTGAAGCAATGACATTACATTATATTACATTACAGGCATTTAGCAGGTGCTTTTATCCAGAGTGATGTACAACATACCCAGAGCAGCCTGGGGAGCAGTTGGGGGTTAGGTACTGTGTGAAGTGTTTTGAATGACATTCACATTTCAGGAGCGGGTTCTGCCCCTCTTTATGCAAAAATGCCACTCAAAACACCTTGCCCAGCTCATTGCTCCATTGCCGTAGGCTTGCTGAAGCATTTCCAGGTCCTCTGTTGGTGATTCCCCAAGTTTAACACAGAATGCTCTCTGGTCCATAGTAAAATTGCAAATTTTACCATGCCCCCACTGCATGTGCATGACCTTGCCACAGTCTGTTCATTTGCAACAGGAACCATACCGCACCTCTTGATCGCGCCTCATATATGGGGGTTTCTTGTTTTCATTGTTTTAGATACAGTATCATTTTTAGATTGTTTCTTTTAATTGATTGTTAGTGCTTTTGAGTTAACCCTACGAAGACAAGAGACCACTTTGTGGAAGCTAATGGGGATCCTGATACAGAATAAATAAATAAGAATAAGTTTTCCACCACAGGGAAGACATTTGCTCTGTTGTCACTATCCATTTCCATAGCAACCACACAAACAATCTTGCATACAGATTCTCATCTCATCTCATCTCATTATCTCTAGCCGCTTTATCCTTCTACAGGGTCGCAGGCAAGCTGGAGCCTATCCCAGCTGACTATGGGCGAAAGGCGGGGTACACTCTGGACAAGTTGCCAGGTCATCACAGGGCTGACACATAGACACAGACAACCATTCACACTCACATTCACACCTACGGTCAATTTAGAGTCACCAGTTAACCTAACCTGCATGTCTTTGGACTGTGGGGGAAACCGGAGCACCCGGAGGAAACCCACGCGGACATGGGGAGAACATGCAAACTCCGCACAGAAAGGCCCTCGCCGGCCACGGGGCTCGAACCCGGACCTTCTTGCTGTGAGGCGACAGCGCTAACCACTACACCACCGTGCCGCCCATACAGATTCTTTAGCAGGAAATTACATTCCTGTGCTGGAAATCATGGTGATACTGTGTGACCACTATATTTTGTATAAAAATAATTATGTTGGGGGTGGCACAGTGGTGTAGTGGTTAGCGCTGTCGCCTCACAGCAAGAAGGTCCGGGTTCGAGCCCTGTGGCCGACGAGGGCCTTTCTGTGTGGAGTCTGCATGTTGTCCGCGTGGGTTTCCTCCGGGTGCTCCGGTTTCCCCCATAGTCCAAAGACATGCAGGTTAGGTTAACTGGTGGCTCTAAATTGACTGTGAGTGTGAATGGTTGTCTGTGTCTATGTGTCAGCCCTGTGATGACCTGGCGACTTGTCCAGGGTGTACCCTGCCTTTTGCCCGTAGTCAGCTGGGATAGGCTCCAGCTTGCCTGCGACCCTGTAGAACAGGATAAAGCGGCTAGAGATAATGAGATGAGATGAGATGAGAATTATGTTGACAACTGTCTCACCTTAAATACTAAAATGTTTTTGATAATTTCATTATTACTTTATTCATGTACAATAAAAGTTTTTAGATAAATCATATCTTTAAGTTTTATTTTCATGGTTGAATTTTAGAAGCCTGGGTGTGGGACAAGGGCAAAACAGTGATTTTGAAGCCTATAAGGATGTTGCAAAGTAATACAAAATTATAATATGCAGATGGTAAAAAGTTTTTTAAGATGCTCTTATTGTTAATTTATCAAAGAGAGATAATTGTCCAAAATTATATGTGTTTTTAAAATAGGACAAAAGAACATGAAAATGCTTGTAAGCTAAGAACCTCTCATACAGTGCCAGTCAAAAGTTTGGACACACCGTCTAATTCAATTGTTTTCCTTTATTTTTATGATGTTGACACTGTAGAATGATGCTGAAGGCATCAAAACTATGAAATAACACATGAAACTGTTTCATAAGCAAAACAGGGTAAACAAATCAAAATGATTGATTTATATTTTAGATTCTTCTAGGTAGCCACCTTTTGCTTTGATGACAGTTTTGCACACTCTTGGCATTCTCTCAACCAGCTTCATGAGGTAGTCACCTTTTCCAGCAATCTTGAAGGAGTTCCCATATATGTTGAGCACTTGTTGGCTGCTTTTCTTTCACTCTGTGGTCCAATTCATCCTATCCATCCATCAATTATCCATAACCGCTTATCCTGTGCAGGGTTACGGGCAAGCTAGAGTCTATCCCAACTGACTATGGGCGAGAGGTGGGGTACAACCTGGACAAGTCACCAGATCATTGCAGCCATTCACACTCACACCTACGGTCAATTTAGAGCCTCCAATTAACCTAACCTGCATGTCTTCGGACTGTGGGAGAAACCGGAGCACCCAGAGGAAACCCACACAGACATGGGGAGAACATGCAAACTCCACACAGAAAGGCTCCCGTCAGCCACTGGGCTCAAACCCAGAAAATTCTTGCTGTGAGGTGACAGTGCTAACCACTACACCACCGTGCATCCCAATCCATGTCAGTTTTGAGTATCTTCAATTTGGAATAAATTGCCAACAGTGTCACCAGCACTTTTACATCACACCTCCTTCTTGCTTCACAGTGGGAACCACACATGAAGATACCATCTGTTCCCCTTTTCTGAATCTTACAAAGACACAATGGTCGGAACCAAAAATCTACAATTTGGACTTAGCAAACCAAAACACAGTTTCCATTGGTCTAACATCCATTCCTTGTGTTTCTTGACCCAAGCAATTCTTTTCTTCTTCTTGTTCTTATTGGCCTCCCTCAGTAGTGATTTATTTGCAGCAATTTGAAGGTGAAGGACTGATTCACAGTCTCCTCTGAACAGTTGATGTTGAGATGTGTCTGCTACTTGAACTTTATGAAGCATTCATGTAGGCTCTAATCTGAGGTGATGTTAATTGGTGATTGAGAGCCAGTTTCATCATAGTGTTTGATGGTTTTTGAAACTGCACTTGAAGGTACATTCAAAGTTCTTGCAATTTTCTTGATTGACTGACCTTCATGTCTTAAAGTAATGATGGACTGTTGTTTCTCTTTACTTAGTTGAGCAGTTCTTGACATAATATGGATTACTACAGTTGTAGAATAGAGTTATTTACTGTATGATGATCTCAAATGCATTAAGGTGGCAAGAAATTCCACGAATTAAATTTTGATGAGGCACATCTGTTAATTGAAAAGCGTTCCATCTGACTAGCCCATGAAGCTGGTTAAGAGAATGCCAACAGTGTGCAAAGCATCATTAAGGTAAATAGTGGCTACTTTGAGGAATCTAAAATATGAAACATATTTTTGTGTGTTTTTAACACATTTTTTACCACATAATTCCATATGTGTTATTTCATAGATTTGGTGTCTTCAGTATTGTTCTACTATGTACAAAATAGTCAAATAAAGAAAAACCTATGAATGAGTAGGTGTGTCCAAACTTTTCACTGGTATATATTGGTGCAAAAAATATATGGGAAATAAAAGCCTCTATTAGAGAAGCATAGGTGCTGGTGTTTGTGGAATTACAGTATCATGTCATCAGCATGGTGCATGCACTCTGAGCAATATGATGAGGAAAAATGGAAAACCCAAACAAGCATGTCGTGTCTTTCCTATAAATGGCCTCTAACTTGCATGCTTTACTTTGCAATTAAGACATCTCGGTTACAACAACAATCCACCAAAGAAAGGTCTTGAACCCTTGAAGACAAATGAAAAAAGGGAGCCATTTATCTTCCCTAATTATTATCAGATTCCTGTTGAAAAAAAGTTCTTTCAACTGCTCAAAGGGTTTGAGTAATGATGTTAAAGGATGAGACATTCTTATGAGGAAATAATATGATAATAAAAAGGACAAGCCATAGCTTTGAAGGAAAAGCTGATGGGAGTTAATCTAATTCACATGGAGAAATTTGTTAACTGAACATTTGTATTGGAAGAGAAGAAGAAAAAACAGTTCTAGTGACAGTTCACGGCATTTTAGTCTCAATCTTCAGGGAGAATATGGTAATAATCTCACAGATTGTCAAGAAGCAAGTGCATGTGGAGCATGCTTTAGGAAAATAAAGGATGGGAGTGAAAAAGACAGCGTGAGAAAGTATTTGAGAAAGTATAGTCTGGAAAGTATTCAGACCTATTCACTTTTTGCACATTATTGTATTATAGATTTAATTCAGGGGCGGCACGGTGGTGTAGTGGTTAGCGCTGTCGCCTCACAGCAAGAAGGTCCTAGGTTCGAGCCCCGGGGCCGGCGAGGGCCTTTCTGTGTGGAGTTTGCATGTTCTCCCCGTGTCCGCGTGGGTTTCCTCCGGGTGCTCCGGTTTCCCCCAAAGACATGCAGGTTAGGTTAACTGGTGACTCTAAATTGACCGTAGGTGTGAATGTGAATGGTTGTCTGTGTCTATATGTCAGCCCTATGATGACCTGGCGACTTGTCCAGGGTGTACCCCGCCTTTCGCCCGTAGTCAACTGGGATAGGCTCCAGCTTGCCTGCGACCCTGTAGAAGGATAAAGCGGCTAGAGATGAGATGAGATTTAATGCAATATTGAGTAAATTTAATTTTTTGGTCATTAGGTGATGAGTACATATGAATTGTGAACAATCTAACCAGGGACACAAATTAACAAGGTAAAAAAAAAAAAAGGGTTTGATTTTAGTTTATCAATACCTTCAGATGGAATCACTTTAGGCCTTGTCCGCATGTGCACAGATATTTTTGAAAACTTAGTTTTTACTTCTGTGCGTTCCAAAAATGTTTCCATACATTTGAAGAGAGTTTTTGAAAATTTCTCCATCCACTTGAACAGGGTTTTTTGAAAATATCTCCATCTACATGAACAACATTTTCAAAAATATATCTGTCCAAACAAACGACATTTTTTGAAAACATCTCATGAACAGCAATTTCTCCACCTTGGAACTTCATTTTCAGTGACACCCTCAACATCAACAACAAGTTCAAGTTAAGTTTGATCAACCAATCACAAACTAACGTGACATCACCAGTTTTAGCTTACCTAACATTCACTAGTTTGACTACTGCTGTTTTCTCATTTTTTCTTGTTTATTTTTCTTTCTTTCTTTCTTTCTTTCTTTCTTTCTTTCTTTCTTTCTTTTACTTCTTAATGAACATAACTGTTGATACTCCTGATTTTAGCTTTCTCTCTTTTTTCTTTCTCTCTTCATCACTCTTTTCTTTCTTTTTTTCTGCCTCTGTTCACCCAAAGCATTCAGACCCATTCAGGTTTTGAACACTTTATTGTGGTAAAAAAAAAAAAAAGAAGGGAAAAATACTTCTTTTAGCATGCAATATCCAATAATGACAAATTAAAAAGTTTCTAGATTTTTTTTCTTACAAATTTATTAAAAATTAAAAACTGAAATGTCTCATTTGGATAAGTATTAAAACCCTTCATTTGGTACTTTGTAGAAGGACCATTGGCAGCAATAAGAAGTTGCAGTCTTCTTGGTTAACTGATTTGGGCAGTTTCTCCTATTCTTCCTTACAGATCCTCTCAAGCTAAATCAGATGAGGGGGGGTGAACTGCCATCTTCAGGTATCTGCACAGATGTTATAAGGGGTTTAAGTTTGGGCTTTTGGTGTGCCATTCAACCATGTCCTGAGACTTGTTCTGCAACTTCTCCAGCATTGTCTATGCTGTGTGCTTCAGGTCTGTATCTGGCTGCATTCATCCTTCCCTCAATTCTGACCAGTCTCCTCATCCCTGCCTCTAAGAAGTACAGTCATATCATGATGGTGACACCAAAATGCTGCACCGCTCGGAGTTCAGCCCAGAGTTTTTTTATTATTATTTAGACCTGAAATTTTTTTTTGCTCATGACCTCAGAGTGCCTGTCATATTCCTTTTTCTCCAGAGTGGGTTATGTCTAGCCACTCTACCATAAAGGCCTGATTGATGGAATATGTCTGAGATGGTTGTCCTTCTGGCAGTTTCTCATGTATTTGCAAAGGACTTCTGAAGCACTGTTAGCTGCTTGGCCATGGAAAAGAACCCATTGGCTACTGGGTTCTTGGTCACATCCCTCACCAAGGCCCTTCTAGCCCTGTTACTAAGTTTGGCCAGTTGACCAGCTCTAGGAAAAGTCCCGGTGGTTCCAAAGCTCTTTCACTTCACAACACTGGAGCACATTGTACTCCGAGGAACATTTAAAGCTTTAGAAATGATTGTCCAAATCTCTGTTAGATCCATGTTTTGACATAATTTGATCATGGAAGTCTACAGCAAGTTGGACTTCATGGCTTGGTTTTTGGTCTGATATGTGCTGTGAATTGTAGGACCTTATATACACAGATGTGGGCCTTTCTAAATCATGTCCAATCAACTGAATTTGCCAGAGGTGGATTCCAGACTAGTTATAAAGACATCAAAGCAAACAGAATGTACTTGAGCTCAGTTTGGAGTGCCAAGGGTCTGAATACTCACTGAATCCTGAAAGATATATTTCATTTTTTTAATTTTTAACAAATTTGCAAAAATTTTGGAAAGCATGTTTTCACTTTATGGATTATTATGTGTAGATGGACACACAAAATTTATAAAATCATTTTATAATAGATAGTAATCTTCTCCTGGCATGCTTCCAAATGGCATCAGATTTTTGTACTCCATCAATTTGTATCTGGAAAAAAAAATCTTGTCATATTTCCCCTGCCACATTCATATCTATTGCTGAATAAAAATGCTGAGTCATACACGGTGATACTGGCTAGCTAGAAGCATATTCCCATCCATATTACCATCAACATATTTGCAAAAAACAAAATTACAGTATCATTAAGATTATGCTACATTGTCATTTGAGGGTTGCTGATGGCCTGTGGGCCCCACAATGAAGAACACATTCACAAGTGAACAATGGTCAACCCTATTTCTTTCTTTCTTTCTTTCTTTCTTTCTTTCTTTCTTTCTTTCTTTCTTTCTTTCTTTCTTTCTGTTTTACTTTGTAGAGTTTCCACTTTGATGTAAAAGAGTGCATTCACTCTACCTTAAAAAAATTGCAGCGGTAACTTTGGTATCTTCCAGGAGACATTCTGATGCCACATTATCTCCATTGCATCTGTTGTCTTATGCCAAGAATAAACTCACAGAGAACAACTAATCCCCACTGAACTCAGGGCCAAGTGTTGCAAAGAAGCCTGGTTTGGTGCCAGATGCAACAGACGTCATGGTACTTCAGTTTTAGGTTCAAACTCTGTCTTGACCACAAATAGAAATATTTTACTGGAGAGAATTCAGACATCTAGCATACATCACTATTATCCAAACCATAGGCCAGTGCTTTATAATCAGATTACAAATAAACATTAATCTCCCTATCTGCAGTACGGTGTCAGAATAAAATTTCTCCCCCTTCAATGTAAAGTGGGCTGGTTAATATTGGGTTAAGTGTGTGTAAGCTTCACCCTCGCCAATTAGAAGGCTAAATTTGCTTTCTGGACCCTCATAACATTTATCAAAATTATGAATTCAATTTTGAATGTATTTTTAAGTCTGAGTGATGTAGTGAGTGAAAATGAAACTAAAGATTGAAATCTAACCTACAGAGTGAAAGATTACCTTGGAAATAAAATCCAACTTATCAAATGAAATCTAATCTATCAAGTTACAGTTAACATAGTAAGAAAAGCCTCATCTATAACAAAAGCTAATATAGTAAGTGAAACCTGACCTAGTGAAAAAAGCCTCATCTAGTGAATGACTAGTCAAAGTCACCTGTTGCAGTTTCCCAGTAATGTCAGTTTGCTAGTTCTTTCAGAAGTTGGGGTTGGAACCAAAACAGCTGAAGAAAACCATAGGGGAAATAGTCATGGCAGCTGAGACCAGCTCAAGATAGTTGTGGTTGATGAGAGCCTGCAGTTGGAACCCTTCTGCAGGTGAAGGCTAATTCAGTCTTTGCTGCCCCACTCAAGCGAGGCGTCCAGGCTAAGGGGCAAAATGCTAGTGACCCTGAGATACCTGCTGAAGATGTAGAGTTGTTCCTGCGAATGCTCCTTCCACCTTCCCACATGGAATACTGTTACGAGGAGGAACTTGCACCACACCGTCTTAGAAAGCTCCTGTGATTTCTGCTTGTAGCAAAGCATCTCCAATGTTTATTTTACCCAGCAATCACGTCTAACCTAATGAGTGAACGCTAACTGCATTTCACTGGCTTTGTACCTGTACTCTGCACAATGACAAAGTTGAATCTAATCTAATCTACAACCCAAATCCAAAAACAGCTGGGGCACTGTGTAAAATATAAATAAAAATGGAATTTGAAGATTTGCAAATCATGGAAACCCTATATCCCCTTCAGATCCTGCATCCACTGGAATGGACATGACATGACTATTCTTTGGTTTAAACCAATAAAAATGCATGTTTTTTCAATCTGAAAAATGCTTGGTCACTGATTGGTTCCTGATTATCCAAACACAATAAAGTCATGACCTGTAACTTGCTCTGAGGAAGTTTCAGCCATCACAGAAGACAAGCATGGCTCACTGTCTAGATAGGAGGAGGAGCAAGCACCTTTCTCATCTTTCAAATATTTTTTTTCCTATGGTAGCCTAATATATTTGCACTAAATATAATATTAAGCTTATCAAGTGATAGTATTTAAAGTTAATTTGAATATATTTCAAAGCAACAAAAGACTGAAAAAGTTGTGTAATGCTAAAAAAAAAAAACTAATTTACTTAATTGTCAACAGGTGAGTAACATGATTGGGTATAAAAAGAGCATCCCAGACAGGCGGAGTCTCTCAGAAGTAAAGATGAGGAGGGGTTCACCGCTCTGTGAAAGACTGCATGGGCAAACAATGCAACAATTTAAGAATAACATTCCTCAATGTCAAATTGCAAAGAATTGGGGGATCATATCATCTGTGGTACATAATATCATTAAAAGATTCAAAGAATCTGGAAAAATCTCTGTATGCGAGGGACAAGGCTAAAAACTGACATTGGATGCCTGTGATTTTCAGGACCTCAGGGAACACTGCATTAAAAACAGGCATGTGTCTGTGGAAATCACTGTATGGGCTCAGGAACACTTCAGAAAACCATCGGCTGTGAAAACAGTTCATTACTGCATCCACAAATGCAAGTTAAAACCAGATATAAACAATATCGAGAAACACCGCCACCTTCTCTGGGCCCGAGATCTTTTACGATGGACTGGGGCGAAGTGGAAAATTGTCCCGAGGTCTGACGAGTCAAAAGTAGAAATATTTTTAGAAATCATGTACACCACATCCTCCAGGCTAAAGAGAAGAGGGACCATCCGGCTTGTTATCAGTGCACAGTTCAAAAGCCAGCACCTGTGATGGTATGAGGGTGCATTAGTGCACATGACATGGATAGCTTGTGCATCTGGGAAGGCATCATTAATGCTGAATGATAGATACACTTTTCAGAGCAATATGCTGCCATCCACACAAAATCTTTTTCAGGGAAGGCCTTCCTTCTTTCAGCAAGACAATGCTAAACAACTTTCTGCACATATTAAAACTACATGGCTCCGTAGTAAAAGAGTCCAGGTGCTAAAATGGTCTGCCTGCAGCCCAGACTTGTCTCCCTTTTGCAATATTTGGCACATTATGAAGCGCAAAATACGATGAAGGAGACCCCGAACTGTTGAGGAACTGAAATTGTATATCAGGAAAGAATGGGAAAACATTTCTCATTCAGAACTACAGCGATTGGTCTCGTCAGTTCCCAAACATTTACAGAGTTTTGTTAAAAGTAGAGGTGATGCAACACAGTGGTAAACATGTCTTGTCCCAACTTTTTTGAAATGTGTTGCTGACATCAAATTCAAAATGAGCATATATTTTTCAAAAAAAAAAACTCAGTTTCAATATTTCATATGTTGTCTTTGTACTATTTTCAGTGAAATACCAGGTATCCGTGATTTGCAAATTATTGCATTCTGTTTTTATTTACAGTTTACACAGCATCCCAACTTTTTTGGACTTTTACAACTTTTTTGGTTGTAACCTAATGAGTTAACTCTAACCTAGTGAGTGAAAAATAACCTAATAAGTGAAATATATTCTAGTCATTGAAAGGCAACTAGGAAGTGAAATCTAATCTAGTCAGTGAAAGTTAACCTAGTGAGATAGAGATAACCTTATGAGCCAAAACTACTGTGTAATTGTATATTTTGGTGTTTGCAACATAGATCTTAAAAAAATCCTGATTCTGTGCCATGTTTGACTGCTTGATTGACATTTCAGTCAGTTTTCTGCTCCTTTTTTAATTCAAACTTTATTCCCTGGTACTTTACGACAGATATATGGCATACATAGTCTCTAAAGTGTCTAGAAAAATCAGCATTAAGCTTTATTTTCAAAGTGCTGTGAACAAGCCAGTGAGCTGACCTTGCTAGGATGTGTCAGGAACACATTTCAAAAGCCAAACCAAATATTAGTCCAAGCCAGGCTCAAGAAGTGTTTGCATCCCAGTAGCTGAAACCACAGAGGGGATGCAAAAGTGCTTCAGAGGCTCCACATAAACGGATGGACATGTGAGGACAGCGAGACATGTGGCGTACACAGCTCCTCACTACAGGAGAACAGACGGTTTGATCCAGCATATGCAGATAGAGATGCAAGCCCTCCTGAGCCACTTCCTCTTTGGCCTTCCTTCATGTCTTGCTAACAGTTCTCCCATGACATGACTGACCTTTTGAAGTTGCTTTTAAGAGCACAATTATTCCCCCCCATCCAGACAGTACAGTCACTTCTCACCTTTTTAATAAGCCACTCATAGACCAGGGTTTGACTTTTTTCTCCCCCTCATTCTTATGCGAAAAAATGCCTAAGTGCTCCCATAAATTTTCTGTCACTTGGCTGTGAACATGCCTCACACCACCCACCACCCCGGCGTCTTCCCAAGCCGACTCTCCTGCATCATTTCAAGTCACTCTGAATGTGGCTTCTGTTCTTTTGATTCTTCAAGAATCTGGTGCAACTGAGCCATTAGCTTGCTGGATCATAGGAAGTTCAAAAGCCACATTTCCTGAATCAGATCCGAGAACTTTTATTCTGTCAGGTTTTTTAAGCCTCAGTGTGTTAAGAAAAGAGAGGGTGTCTTGACATACTATATCACTAATAACACAATCCCATCTGTTTTGAAATATATTTAATTCATCTGGTTCCATTTAGCTTCATAGGAACCTGATGTGGACGTTGTTAGGGAAACGGTTTGGATCATGTTGGTGGCAGGTCAAGACGGAGCACACAGTCGGAAAGATCTCGGGTTTGGCCCAGAGGATAGACCACCTGGACCCATAACCCATTTAATCCCATCATCACAATCATGTTGTTGGTTATAAATTTAAAAATAAATTGTTTCCACTTAATAATATTTCAACGTATTTCAACGCTCATCCTAACATGTTGTTGTTTATAACAGCTCTTTCACAGGAACTTGTATAGTAGATGATCCACATCATCTAAGGCTAATAATAAAAAACTAATTTTAAATAATGTGTTATTTATTTAGCCCTGCGATAACCTGGCGACTTGTCCAGGGTGTACCCCACCTCTTGCCCATAGTCAGCTGGGATAGGCTCCAGCTTGCCTGCGACCCTGTAGAACAGGATAAGTGGCTCCAGATAATGGATGGATGGATGTTGTTTATTTAACAAATACAGTACTTAGAATCACTGACATAGTGAAATTTTCTGTAAGGTGACATTTAATAAACATTTACAGAATGAGTCTCTAGTTTCAGTGCTTTTGTGGTAAATTTTTCCAACATACGAGAGCCTTTTTTGTTTTCTTGTAACATGACTTTTTTTGTCTTATTAATTTCAAGAGAGTGAAAAAAGAGGCTGATGTATGAATAACTGTTTATAGTTGCAGTAATATAAGTGATAACAGGAACAAACTTGTCTTACAAATGTTCCACAACCTTAAACAAAACTATAAACATTTAACATATTTGAAAAAGCATACCTTTTGTGCTTTGTACCTTACTTTATTTAAGGTAATTAATCTGAGGGTTTTACTGTAGTGTCATTTTATATTTGAGTTAATTAGCTCCATGAAACAGAGTGGGTCATTGTATGCACTGTCTGGACAAATGTATATGGACACCTGACTGTCACACCAATATGAGCTTTTTGGACATCCTATTCCAAAAGAATGGGCATTAATATGGAGTTGCCCCCTCCCCCTTTGTGCCTATATGAGCATCCATTGTTTTGAGAAGGCTTTCTACAAGAATTTGGACTGTGTCTATGGGAAAAGACCATTTGTGAGATCAGGCAGTGACATTGGACAAGAAGGCCTGTCTTGCACTCAGGTTGAGATCAGGGCACTGCGCAGGCCACTGGAATTCCTTCACACCAAACTCATCAATCCATGTCTTTATGACCCTCGCTTTGTGCATGGAGGCACAGTCATTCTGGATCAGCAAAACGTCTTCATTCCCCAAACTGTTGCCACAAAGCTGGAAGCAACAATTATCTAAAATGTCTTTGTATGCTGTAGCATGAACATTACACTTCACTTGATCTGAGCCCAAACCCTGAAAAACATTCTCAGACCATTATCTCTCCTCCAACAAATTTTACTGTTGGCATTATGCATTATGCCTAGGTAGTGTTCTCCTGGCATTCACCAAACCCAGATTCGTTCAGTGGCTTTATACCATTCCAGACAATGCTTAGCACTGGAAATAGTGACCTTAGGTTTGTGTGTAGGGTCATAGAAACCCATTTCAGGAAGCTCCTTACACACAGGTTTTGTGCTAATGTTGCTTCCAGAGGCAGTTTGGACATGAGTGATGTAACAAGATTATTATTTTTTTTTAATGTATGATATGCTTCAGCGCCGGGCGGTACGGTGGTGTAGTGGTTAGCACTGTCGCCTCACAGCAAGAAGGTCCAGGTTTGAGCCCCGTGGCCGGCGAGGGCCTTTCTGTGCGGAGTTTGCATGTTCTCCCCGTGTCTGCGTGGGTTTCCTCCAGGTGCTCCGGTTTCCCCCCACAGTCCAAAGACATGCAGGTTAGGTTAACTGGTGACTCTAAATTGACCGTAGGTGTGAATGGTTGTCTGTGTCTATGTGTCAGCCCTGTGATGACCTGGTGACTTGTCCAGGGTGTACCCCACCTTTTGCCCGTAGTCAGCTGGGATAGGCTCCAGCTTGCCTGCGACCCTGTAGAACAGGATAAAGCGGCTAGAGATAATGAGATGAGATGAGATGCTTCAGCGCCCCCACTCTGGTCTAGCACTTCGTGGCTGAGCTGCTGTTGCTCCTAGAAGCTTCCATTTCACAATAATAGCACTTAACAGTTGACCAAAGAAGATCTAGTAGGACAGAATTTTCAACAACTGACTTATGGCAAAGGTGGCATCCTGTAGTGCCAAGATTACAGTCACTGAGTTCTGCAGTATGACCCATTCTAATGCCAAGTGTTTGTCTATGGAGATTTCATAGACACGTGCTTGATATTATATACCTGTTAGTCATTCGTGTGGCTGAAACACCTGAACCCAATCATTAGGAGGGGTGTCCACATACTTTTGGCCATATGTTGTATACGTCACCTATGGAGATGTTTTCCCCCCTGCATTTAAAAATAAAAAAAGCAAATAAGAGTCTGAGTTTTTAAAATCAAAAAAGGCAAGAACAGAAGTTTGGGTTATTTACAAAACTCAAATGTGGAAAAATAAAACTGGAAGTTATTACAAAATTATTAGTATTACTATTAGTGTTGCAGCTCCAGTAAAAAAAAACAACAACAAAAAACTAAAGAAGAGAAATTCAGACACTAAACATGTCTTTGGTTGATCAAATCCATTTGGGGTGAAGTGAGAAAATGTGCATGTCATTTTTTGCTAAAAACTTTCAATATGACTGTCAACAGTGTTGAGATGAAGCGTGATCTGATCCATATGGAGGTCTCCAGCATCAAATCTACAATGACTGAATAGATTTGTCTAAATGAAAATTGGCTTGTTTGTATCTTTCACACACAGTGATGTCTTTATCCCAAGACCTTAGAATGCTATGGTTTTATCTGAAAAATTGCTTATAACAAAAATGCTATCACTTACCTTATGGTAACTCATTATGGTACATTATGGTAATTATGAACATGCATTCATTCCCTTACCAGATTCTCTTTTTTCTGTCTCTTTATCTTAGTAAGACAAAAAAAGAAAAAAAGAAAAAAAGAAAATGTAGCTTGTCATGCTATCAAGAAATTGCAAAGTGTAAAGTCTTCTGTTCTGAAGACATTCCTGAGTGGAAAACAGAGACTCCTTCAGTAAATGTTAAATAAATGTCTCCTGACAGAAAACTTCACCATATCAACAATGATTACACACGTTTTTTAATCTATTTATGTGGAACATCCGTTGTACAAGTCTGAGTGAATAAGCTGAATGACAGAAATAAAAATGTATTAGAATGTATACACAGTTAACCCGTGATTTATAGCTGCACTACTGTCAGAGCTGATGTTAGAGAAAATGTATCGACTTCTAACCAGCTAGAATCAAGAATTAAACAGTTCTGTGTGATACAACTTTATACTTATTTCTAATCGGCCTAAAGTATTTTTCTTTGCTGTTTCTGAGACTTAAGCACTCTCACATCCTGTGACCAGGTGGCTTTCTTAAACACAGGAATGGTTTTAAAATGGAGAATATATATGAGATTGTGTGAAATGTTACATGATATTTTTAATGGTTAGAGTCAGCGTAATTATTTCCTTTATAATTTCTACAGCGCTCAGGAGAAGCTTTTTCTATCTATTTATTTATTTTAAAAATTTCCATGGCCTTGTAATAAAGTTTTGTATAAGTCTGATGTTTTGCTCTGATCAGATCTGTCTGATGATTGAACATTCCTGTCCCACAAAATTTTTGTCTTTCACGACAGTCACCATGTCAGATTAGGCAATCATAGTACTATAAAGTCTTGCAATGTCTTGGTTGGGAGACTGGCAACACTACAAGTTTGACCTTTACCAATCATTATCCATGTCCTTGCATGTCATTGGGGAGGAGGGGTAAGAAATTTTCAATCATGGCTATCAAGAAATGCAACATAGAAGTGTCAAACTAGGCAAGAAAATACTAATATATATAATCTCATTATCTCTAGCCGCTTTATCCTTCTACAGGGTCGCAGGCAAGCTGGAGCCTATCCCAGCTGACTACGGGCGAAAGGCAGGGTACACCCTGGACAAGTCGCCAGGTCATCACAGGGCTGACACAGACAACCATTCACACTCACATTCTCACCTACGGTCAATTTAGAGTCACCAGTTAACCTAACCTGCATGTCTTTGGACTGTGGGGGAAACCGGAGCACCCGGAGGAAACCCACGTGGACACGGGGAGAACATGCAAACTCCGCACAGAAAGGCCCTCACTGGCCACGGGGCTCAAACCCGGACCTTCTTGCTGTGAGGCGACAGCGCTAACCACTACACCACCGTGCCGCCCCTTCTAACTGTTGGAGTGGAAAATTCCATTCTACACATGCAAATTGTTAATGTGTGTCCTTCCCCGCACACAAATAACACGCTACGGTAAAAAATAGACCACAACTCATTTTATAGCTCAGAAATTCATACAAGACCAGCTACCATCGTAACATATTCTGTAAGAAGCATATTCTATACCTAACTTTCAGCTTTCATTTTAAAAAACAAAATCGCAGATTTATAACTAAATTTTTATATGGCGTAGTGATTAAGTTACTACTTTTGGTGAGGTAGTGACCTCGACCCTGAGGCTTTCCGTTTAGATCAAAACACACAATCGTATTGGTTTTGGGTATGCGGAAAATGGAGTTACAACGGTGATCAAATATTTTGCATGATGTTTTATTACGGTTATGATTATTCTGTGAGCGCGCCAATCCTTAGGTGTATAAAGTTACAACTTAAAATATAATTAGTGATAACTGTAGACTTTTCAGTGGACTACAACCTTTTTAAGGGAATGCAATGTAGTCAACCATTTATCATGTCCCAGATCAAGCCGCCATTTTTCCACAAATTTGCAGAATTTTTGCCAAATTCTGAATATTCACATCAAAGATTTAGTTTTATCTGTATTATTTCTTTCATCATTTTATTTCAAATTAAAAACAACATCACCATTCAAAACCATATAGTTTATTGACTGAGTATATTTATTGGGGTACACCCACAGTACCCAGTTTCTGAGACAGACCCATATATATATATATATATATATATATATATATATATATATATATATATGGTGGCTCAGTGGTGTAGTGGTTAGCACTATCGCCTCACAGCAAGAAGGTCCTGGGTTTGAGCCCAGTGGCTGGCGAGGGCCTTTCTGTATGGAGTTTGCATGTTCTCCCCATGTCTGCGTGGGTGTGCTCCGGTTTCCCCCAAAGACATGCAGGTTAGGTTAATTGGTGGCTTTAAATTGGCTGGAGATGTGAATGGTTGTTTGTCTCTGCATCAGCCCTGCAATAACCTGGCGACTTGTCCAGGGTGTACCCCGTCTCTCACCTATAGCTAGCTGGGATAGGCTCTCGCTTGCCTGCAACCCTGTAGAACAGGATAAGTGGCTACAGATTTTGGGTGGATATGCTAGACTTTTTGTTGGGGGGGTGTCCTATACGCTACATCACTGTTCTTTGATTACATCACACTACAAGGTCCACTCATCATTCCTGACGTTCATAGTTGGGCCTGACGCTGTAAATGTGCTGGCCACGACAAAATTGTGTCAATATCATGAATTTGTGTAGTCTGCTCCTGACATGAACGAAGATAAGCAGAGCTCAACAGTTTCTGCTTTGGCTTGGGGGGTGGGGGATTTGGGGCAGGTGGAGCGCAAACATAAAATAAAACCTGAAATAAAGTAAGCAGCCATATTTTTTTTCTGCAGTATTATGAATCAGGTTTGAAGGTGTCTTTGACTTTCTATGAATATAGCTCTAGATGTACTTTAAAAATGTACTTAAATTTTAACAAATTAAGGAATATTGGTTAAATAAAGCATGTATTATCTTTCTTTTTTCCCCTTTCTTCCTTCCAACTTTTGATTATAAACTTTTTTAAATGATAAAATATATTTTAGAGTGGCGGCACGGTGGTGTAGTGGTTAGCGCTGTCGCCTCACAGCAAGAAGGTCCGGGTTTGAGCCCCGTGGCCGGCGAGGGCCTTTCTGTGCGGAGTTTGCATGTTCTCCCCATGTCCGCATGGGTTTCCTCCGGGTGCTCCGGTTTCTCCCACAGTCCAAAGACATGCAGGTTAGGTTAACTGGTGACTCTAAATTGACCGTAGGTGTGAATGTGAATGGTTGTCTGTGTCTATGTGTCAGCCCGGTGATGACCTGGCGACTTGTCCAGGGTGTACCCCGCCTTTCACCCGTAGTCAGCTGGGATAGGCTCCAGCTTGCCTGCGACCCTGTAGAAGGATAAAGTGGCTAGAGATAATGAGATGAGATATTTTAGAGTATGTGCTGGCTCCTACAATATCAGTATTTGCAATACTGTTTAACAAACAATAAACTGTGCAGCCCTAGTCAGGGGATAGAGCAACAGCTTTCCTAGTAAGGCTTTAAGTTCAGCAGAGGAGAAAATGGCCACACTGCCACCTAGTGGGTCAGGGAACTGCGTTACTACATTTTGGCATCTACAGTAGATGTTAACTGGGTACAAACCTTGTTTTGGGGCTATTTTATGGGGGGGGGGGGGGGCTTTCATGGTGTTCAAGATTTTCTTTGTTAATCCAAAAAAATGTCTAAACTTTATTACAAAACAAGTCGTATGTAAAAATGGGTTAGGGTTTTTTAAATATGTCACAGCTAATTTTTATATCCTCTCTGATGTCAATTATCATACAAATACTTTTTCTATGAACACAATTATAAGACAACAGAGTGGAAGATTAAAACACATGACATTGGGATATGTATGCATCTTAGAATTTTCTGTAAGTTAAAGAACAGCTTGTGGATGCAAAAGTATTTGAGAGCATCACTGGATCATAAATTTTAACTGACAGCCTTGTTTGTTTTGAATTTGATCAGATTAGAAATTTAAGCACAATGTATTTTAAAGTCTAGGTTTTGGGCATAGATGTTTTTCAACTAATCAAATTATTAAATATTAATATATTAGTTTACAGGGTGGCGTAGTGGTTAGCACTGTCGCCTCACAGCAAGAAGGTCCTGGGTTCACACCCAGCGGCTGACGAGGGCCTTTCTGTGTGGAGTTTGCATGTTCTCCCCGTGTCCGCGTGGGTTTCCTCCGGGTGCTCCGGTTTCCCCCACAGTCCAAAGATATGCAGGTTAGGCTAATTGGTGACTCTAAATTGACCGTAGGTGTGGATGAGAGTGTGAATGGTTGGTTGTCTCTATGCGTCAGCCCTGTGATGACCTGGCGACTTGTCCAGGGTGTACCCTGCCTCTCGCCCATAGTCAGCTGGGATGGGCTCCAGCTTGCCTGCGACCCTTTACAGGATAAGCAGCTACAGATAATACGGTAGATGGATGGATAGTTTACTTTCCAAAAAAAAAGAACCCCAAAAAACTTTTCACACTGAAGACACAAACACATGTTTATTGAAGTTCTTATTTGTTACATATAAATTAACTAGGAAGAATCTTTTAGTGTTGAAGGTCTTTTTGTTCAAAGAGCAGAATGTGAAATTTATTATAAAACTAAAACTCAGTGTTAGACTTTAAATGATCCCATAATTCCACCCACTTTTTTTTTTTAAAAATGAATAACAATAAAACAGATATTTATTTCAGTTTTGGTCAAGCAAGTCAAGCATACCACAAACATCTCAGTATAAGTGGATCCGATGTGATTTCCTGGTTTTTGGCTGGAGCAGCTGGTCTGAACCTGTAAACCACGCTACTGGCAACTGAAGTATAACGCTGACCTTGCCGGGAATTCAGCTTGGCACCACATCTGAGTAGAAAACAGGCCAATTTGTGGACTTCTACACATGCATAGTGAACACGACAGGTCAGTACAAGCCTGAAGGCACAGCTGTGCCACTCTTTACTAACTGAAAGGAAATGACACTCAGGTCCAAATGACCAAATATTACAATTTCTCCTCAAGTACTGCCTAAAAGAATCCAAGAGCAGTGTATTAGAAGATATGAAAAGCACTTCAGGCCTAAGCTGTTGTAGCCTTGACTTGCTGCTATTCATCATTATTGATAGTCCTCCGCCTCAAGCTACAGGCAAACACATGGGTCCTATTGTGGTAATTGGTCTTCCTGGAAAGACTTAGCTGTAAAAGGTCTGACTATGAGTATTGCAGAATCATCACACAGGTAACGGAGAGAATCACTGAGCCTCAGCAAATCACTACCATTTAAAACTAATTACATAATTAAAATAACAGTTCTTCTTGATACACATTCATTCAGATAAACAGCATTTGTAACATCCTAAAATATCAAACTAAAGCAACAACATTATTCTTGGTCATCATTTTGCTAACTTTTAGATTAGATAGGAAACAGAAAAAGAAATCTGTAGTTTATCCATTCTAATTAAGTAAGCGCCGCTCTTTGCTTCCTCAATGGGTTCTACATAGAACTTTTACCTGTAGGTGTGTAACACAAAACTGCTAAATGTAAAACATGACCTGATTTATTCAGTTGGTTAATTTTGATGCAATTTTAATAAAAGTAAATGTGAAGTTTTAAATTCAATGTTGATTTAACCAGAATTTTTCACTTTAGTATTTGAATCCTTCCTTAAAGTGCCATTCCACCATTGGATGTATTCTTTGGCATAAAATACAATATATTTTGACAACATGTATAAATGGTATCACTAGATAGAGAAATCTTTTAGCTTCAAAATGATATATCAAACATAATTTTTTGACAACGACAAGTATATTAATTTTGCGACCAAAGTCACCTACCCTTTTAATTTCCGCGCGTGATGTCATCGGCAGGTTCCCCTTCTTATGTACCACGTGACGTGTGAAGTGGCACATATCAGCAATGGCGGATAGAACACGATAAAAATAATACCAATAAATCTAGCTAACTGAAAGATTAACTCAAAATTTTTCGCAATTTTTTTGGCCTCCATATACGAGGAGAAATGACTCTCTCACTTTGGGGGTTTCCTGGTCTAAAAATAGACCGACACGTGGTACACAAGAAGGGGAACCTGCCGATGACATCACGTTTCACTACCGCGCGGAAATTAAAAGGGTAGGTGACTTTGGTCGCAAAATTAATATACTTGTCGTTGTCAAAAAATTATGTTTGATATATCATTTTGAAGCTAAAAGATTTCTCTGTCTAGTCATGTTGTCATAAAATATATTGTAATTTATGCCAAAGAATACATCCAATGGTGGAATGGCACTTTAACAGGTAAATACATTTATGAGATGACAAAGCAGTAAATTAGAGAAATACACGACAGCAGGATATTTATGCATAATAAGTAACTTCCTTTTAAAAATAAAGGAAAAAGAGACATCTTCAGCTGCAGAAAAAAAAAAACTTTTGGCTTTGTAAGGTGTGTAGATTAATGCTTTATCAATCTGGTCATAATTATTATAATTTGAAAAGCACAAAATGGTTTGTGTTAAATCAGCTAATATTGCAAGTTGTCAAAAAAAAAAATCAGGAACCAATGAGAGTAAAACTACACACAATTTAGTATTTATTTACAATAATAAATACACTCGGCCTAAGTTTTTTTTTTTTTAATCAGATTTTGCTCAACATATTCCCAACAGATGTAATTGGGGTGGGGTTTCTGAAACTTGCCAACCCTCCCCCACAAGCTGCTCTTCATAGTTCCATATTAAAGTAAAACTGTGTGGAGGGAAAATTCTGGCGAGCTTTCTCCTCATATACACTGCAAGGCCAAAAAAGTTGCACACTAATATTTCGTTGGACTGCCTTTAGCTTAGTGCATTCAACAACTTTTTGCAACATCACGACATTTATTTCCATCCCGAGTTACATTAATTTTTTGCAAAGAACTTGCCTTGATGATGGGAGAGTTGAACCATTCCATAAAGTCTTCTCCAGTGCATCCAAAAGATGTTCAATGGGGTTAAGGTCAGTACTCTGTGGTGGCCAATTCATGTGTGAAAATAATTTCTCATGCTTTCTGAGCCAGTCTTTCATAATGTGAGCCTTAATTTTATGTCCATGTAATGAGGGAAGAAAAAAAATCCATTGATGGAATAACCTGGTCACATTCAGTACATTCAGCTGACTTCATTTTATTGCCACATAAGGTTGCTGAGCCTTGACCTGACCAATTGAAGCAACCATAGATCATAACACTGCCTCCAGAGGCTTGTACCGTGGCCACTATACATGATAGGTGGATCACTTCATGAGCTTCCCTTCTTACCCTGACATGCCCATCACTCTGAAATAGGGTCAATCTGGACTCATCAGATCACATGACCCTTTTCCATTGCTCCAGAGTCCAATCTTTATACGCCCTAGCAAACCAAAGCCTTTTCATCCAATTAGCTTCACTAGCACGTGCTTTTCTTATGGCCACACAACTGTTTAATCCCAGTCCTGTGAGATATTGTCACATTGTCAGACCTGCCTACCCCTAAATGCACCATTGTGGGTCTAACTCAATCACTTTTTGTGTAATTTCCAACTGTTTGTGTGTAATCAGAACTCATTATTATGACCAAGTGTTACAGTCACTACATAATACAATACATAGTATACAAGTGTATGTGATCATAGCAATAACTACTTAATGTTTATACTATGAATATTTCTAATTTTGATTATTTTACATAAAAAACAATAACTTACCTTTAATGAAGTCAATTCAGTCTTCTTGCAATGTGTGTATCCCATAGGTATATATTCTTTCACATACTTCATACATACTGTACTTTACTGTCAATGTTAACACCACAGTAGTTCTGGAAAATGTAGCACATCTTGTATTTGACATATTCAATGTTTTCTTCTCATTCTGTCTCTTGTTTAACCACAAACAAACAACAAACTGTCTAAATAAAAAGCAAACTGCCAACATATTTACATCACCACAGTTCCTTATTTAGTCATACTTCTTCAGAGATTGATAATAGGCACTCTTGAGCCTTCTGAGCTGATCAGGTGTATAATGCTTAGCATGTGCCTGTGTCTCACTGCTCTTTATCTGTAGCAAGGCATTCAGTGTGTCATTTCCAAGAGAGGCTCTTTGGTAGGTCTTGTTCTTTCTAACAATAGAAAACACCCTCTCACATGCAGCATTACTGTGTGGAATGGTAAGCACTCCCAGCATGAACTTGGAGAGATTGCTGAACATCATCTCACCAGCAGCATCTTTCATCTGACCCAACTTCAACCACTTTTCATCCATTCTTTCAGCATCAGAAAGTTGCTTTGAAAGTTCACAGGACTGATCGGTAGTGTACTCCAATTCTAAAGTGTCTAGAGAACATTCTTCTGGCATCAAGCATGGGTATCTCTTCTGAAAGTACAGGAGATCTGACAGTGACTTGTGCAGCTGGAGATCAATGTCTGCAACTTCAGCATGTGAAAGTAGACTTTCATTCAGTGGGAACTTCTGCTTCATGTACTTGCATGCTGCAACATAAAACAGTCTGGCATTGGTGTAGAATTCTTTAATTCTGCTGTCTCTCAGGTGCACTTCTTCCTTCATAGATATGAACTTTCTTGCCTCCTCACCAATCAGAACTTCACTGGCTGGCTTGTGAAGTTTTTCATCATCAAGTGAAACATCAGTTACATGCCTGGAGTGCATCCCAGCAGTTGAGATAAACCGCACAAGCAGATCCCTCATTAACTTGATCAGGATACCTTGTAACTTGTGAATGAGTGGTTCCTCACTTTGAAGCTTGACATTCACTTGATCAAATGGCTTCATGGCATATTTCAGGAACAAACAATATAGTTTGTTTGTAGGGGATTTGAAAAATGTCTCTAATCTTTCTGCTTTAGACAACTGTGATCCACTTGTTTTCTCATCTCATCTCATTATCTCTAGCCGCTTTATCCTTCTACAGGGTCGCAGGCAAGCTGGAGCCTATCCCAGCTGACTATGGGCGAAAGGCGGGGTACACCCTGGACAAGTCGCCAGGTCATCACAGGGCTGACACATAGACACAGACAACCATTCACACTCACATTCACACCTACGGTCAATTTAGAGTCACCAGTTAACCTAACCTGCATGTCTTTGGACTGTGGGGAAACAGGAGCACCCGGAGGAAACCCACGTGGACACGGGGAGAACATGCAAACTCCACACAGAAAGGCCCTCGCCGGCCCCAGGGCTCGAACCCAGGACCTTCTTGCTGTGAGGCGACAGCGCTAACCACTACACCACCGTGCCGCCCTCCACTTGTTTTGTTTTCACTATTAGATGTAGTATGATGTTTTGAGTCTTTGTTCTGTGATGGCAAGCTTTTGCTTTTAGAGTTCATGATAGTTTTACTTGTTGAAGGCATTCTGGCAGAGTCAGTTTTAGACTTTTCTTTCTCAGTCTTCTTCCTTGTATTTTCTCTGACAGTGTTGGCTTCTGCATGAAAGAACTGCTTCAATTCCTCCCAGTTTTCTAACACACGATCCAGGGACCTACCAATACTCAACCATCTTGTTGAAACGTGTTTCAATATTTTGCCATGCTCTATGTCAAACAATTTTTGCCATTCCCCTAACCCACTGAGGCATTTGCTTGATTTGTCAAGATAATAGTACATATCAACCAGTATTTCATCTATGTTGAATGGCAACTGTGATGCTCCCTTTTCAGCAGCTAGGTGTATCAAGTGACATGGGCATCCTGAGAAATGAAGTTGGGGCTGTTTGTCAAGCATGAAAGCAAATACTCCCTTCTTTCTACCCGTCATGACGTTAGCATTGTCTGATGCCAAAGACAAACAATTTGTCCAAGGAATGTTGTTGCTGTCTATCTCTTCACAAATCAAATTGAAAATATTTTCACCAGTTGCTGCTGTATCCCTCAATACTGGCACTGAAAGCAATTCTTTCTTCACTCCTGTACTATCAGCATATCACTAATGGAAATTGCTTATCATATACATCATTGCTGCCATCTGTCGCCAAACTAAATGGATTTTTTTTCAAAGAATCCACCAAATTTATTCTCACATCATGAGCAAGTTCTTTAACTAGTGCAGTCGTCTTGCTTCTTCCGCATTCATAACGTTTTGCAATCTCTGAATCCGGAAATGCGACTTTCACAACTTTCGTGATCGTGCCAGCTGCCGATAATGGCAAATTCAACTGGACAAGCAAATGGCTAAATATTGATTCAGCTTGCGTAACTTGGGTGTCAACCACATTTGACTTAACGAAGAATTTTGAGATTTCTCCACTTGACTTCGCCACTTTTACCAGTTCGGTGTGTGAATTAGATTGGACGTGTCTATCGATGTCATACATGCCAGAATGGGAGATCGTAAAATCTTTCTTACAGTATCGGCAAAAGGCATACCCTTCCCCACGTATCGAAGGTTGAATTCCAGGCACGTCGCTATATTCTTTACGATATTTCTGACAATGCTTGACTTTCTTTTCATTACATACTTCAGATTCTGAACTGGCACGATGTGGCTTTTGTTTCGGCGCCATTTTTTTTCTAAAACATCCGGGTTCATGCGCATTCAAGTTTGCTTACCGGAAGTTGACATTCTGATAAACTCGTCACTTCCCGATATCCGAATGAAAAGAAGACATGAACAAGTATCTTAAAAAAATTTATTTGGATGTTTTCTGCAGACAATTGGTGGCAGTTGATGATAATAATGATTATTTACGTATCAGAATTTTTTTCTCATCGACTCAAAATATTTTCAGGTTGGTTACATCATATATTCCGTGTTTGCGTATATATTTAGGTCAACTCGTATTGGCGTATTTCAGATGGTGAAAACGTAATTTTTACTCAGAAATCCTAAGGGTAGGCAGGTCTGCATTGTGCATGTGGAAAGTTGCTTAGTTTCACTATTAAACATAGTTGTGAGTTCTCCTGTCTAATTTTTTTCCTGACCACATTTCTTCCATGAGGTTGACAATTCATCACTATCCTTCCAGGTTTTAATAATGTGTTGGACAGTTCTTAACTCAGTTCCAGTAACTTTAGCAGTCTCTTTAGTTGTTTTCTTTGCTTAATGCAGGCCAATAATTTGACCCGTCTGAAAGACAGTAATATCTTTTCCACAACCACGGGATACGTCTTCCAACATGGTCGCTAAAGAAATGAGAAACTACTCGCTGCATCAGTTAAGATTAAAACAAATACCGCCAGCTGAAACACATTAATCACTGCCGTAATTATCCAATTAAAGGCTCTAAGTATTTGCTTATTCAAATCGAAATTGCAATTCTCTCTTTGGCTGGGCAGTGTATATATAATGTTAACCACTGACACGTGAAGAGTTTGGCATTGATTATCTTATTACAATGGCACCTGTAAGGGGTGGGACATATGAGGCAACAAATGAAGTCAGTTCTCAAAGTTGATATGTTGGAAGCAGCAAAAATGGGCAAGCATAAGGATTGGCGAGGCTTTGAAAAGGACCAAATTGTGATGGTGAGAAGATTGGGTCAGAGCATCTCTAAAACAGCAGGTCTTGTTTGGTGTTCCTGGTATGCAGTCTTTAATACCTACCAAAAGTGGTCCAAGTAAGGACAACAGTGAAACGGCAACAGGGTTATAGGCATCCAAGGCTCACTGATGCGCATGGGGAACGATGGCTAGTGTGTCTTGTCTGATCCCACAGAAGAGCAACTGTAGCCAAATTTGGTGAAAAATTACTACTGGCTATAATAGGAAAGTGTCAGAACACAGTGCATCGCAGTTTGCTGTGTAGCTGCAGACCAGGCAGAGTGCCCATGCTGACCCCTGTCCACCATTAAAAACACCTACAATGGTCACATGAGAATCAGAACTGAAACATTGAGAAATGCAAGAAGGTGGCCTGGTCTGATGAATTATGTTTTCTGTTTCTGGCATACAACACTGCATAAAATTGTTCAGGAATGATTTGAGAAAGAGTTCAAGATGTTGACAGCCTCCAAATTACTTCAATCTCAGTTTGATCGCACATCTCTGGGACATACTGGGCAAACAAATCCAAACCCTGGAAGTCCGACCTCATAACTTACAGGACTTAAAGGATCTTTGTGCCAGATACCACAGCACACTTTCAGAGGTCTTGTGGAGTCTATGCCTCGACAGGTCAGAGCAGTTTGTTTTCTTCACACACACATACATACACTATATATATATATATATATATATATATATATATATAGGGTGGCACGGTGGTGTAGTGGTTAGCGCTGTCAACAGCAAGAAGGTCCAGGTTCAAGCCCCGTGGCCGTCGAGGGCCTTTCTGTGCGGAGTTTGCATGTTCTCCCCGTGTCCGCGTGGGTTTCCTCCAGGTGCTCCGGTTTCCCCCACAGTCCAAAGACATGCAGGTTAGGTTAACTGGTGACTCCAAATTGACCGTAGGTGTGAATGTGAATGGTTGTCTGTGTCTATGTGTCAGCCCTGTGATGACCTGGCGACTTGTCCAGGGTGTACCCCGCCTTTCGCCCATAGTCAGCTGGGATAGGCTCCAGCTTGCCTGCGACCCTGTAGAACAGGATAAAGCAGCTAGAGATAATATATATATATATATATATATATATATATATAAAAACCCACACAATTTGGCATTGAAGACACATTAACAATTCATAGCAGTTTTATTGACTGGGAGGGGAAAAAAAAAAAACACATGTGAGGACAATTTAAAAAACATCATTACAAAAGCTGGGGGGAAAAAAAAAGAAAAAAAATCTTCAAATAATTTTTGCACTTTTACCCTGCCACTCATGCAGGATGACTTGGATGGAACCGAAAACAACGTGAAACAGCCCTGCAGACCCCCTGCCAAGGATAATTTGACAGTTACTCTGTTTTAACACACCTGATCTAACTAATTAACAGGCCCTGGAGTCGGACTGAAGTAGATTGTGTGTGTGTGTGTATGAAGCAGAAAGAAAACACTAAAATACACAGGACAGGAGAACTAGAAGGTCCGGGGGGAGAGAAGAAAAGACAGCAACCTTTTATTAAAAATTGCTGTAAAGTCAGACAGTGGTGGTTAAATTTTTGTGATAGTAACAAGAAGGTTGTGAGTTTAAATCCCAGGACTGCTGCTGTCACACTCCGAACACTCAGCTGCTTAGCTTTATTCTTGGCTTGTCCTCTTCTTCACTTACAAGTCTTTCTAGATAAGCTATAAAACATTAACAGCACATTTTATATGATAGACAGAAAAGTTATTCTCTGTGCGACGCACCCCTCACACTGACACTATGTCCCCTTTATTGTGTATATCCAAACAGTCAACATTCATGCTCTAATTTAAAATTGACTTCTATATGAAATATCAATAAAATTTTCTAGCAGCATATTTATGATAGTATTTAGTAAATTTTAAAAATTTTATTTCCAACATATTTTTCATTTGTAAACTTATTCCTAATTATTTAAAAAAAAAAAAAAAATGTCCCAGTCTCTCTTCAAAGACAATAAACTGAAACTGCTAGCTAGCTAATATTAGATAACCAGGTAAACTTCTGGTCATATTGTCTTAATAATATTTACCTACTGTTAATATTTAGGCAAATGTTGTTTTATAATCCAAGTACTAGCCCTTGCTTGTTAATGTGTCTTACACAACATAATTGTCAGCTAATGCGTAAATCTTTGTAACATCTATATTCGTTGGCGTTTATGTCAACTCACAAGTGAGACAATCTAAATACACAGGTTAGGAGTCGACTGTGCAGGGTGTTGCTTAAGCGCTTGATAGTGGGTTATCATCAGTCCTGGACTTGAACTCTCAACCTTCTGATCACTGGGAGCCATGAGGACTTTAAAGAATATGGGACATGAAACATAAATGCACGCTATATCAGTTTCTTTCCATTAAAAATATGAATTAATTGCATCAACAAATACAAAATCATCTATTAAATTCAGCAAAATCGTTATATTCATGATGATTATATGGCATTTCTGCTCGACTTCCGATATGCATTTTTTGCAACCGGAAGAGCCGCTGTCACGTGATCATATGTCACAAAAACTTTCGGGCACAACACAAGCGGGTAGATGAATATGGAGAAGTGGATGACAAGAAAATTGTTTTTATAGTCTTTAAAGTACATTGGACATCATACATTGGACATCATGGTGTATTGTGCTGCTTATGGTTGCAATAATTCCAATGGGAAATGCCCTGGAGTAAGTTTTTTTGCATTCCCCAAGGACCCGAAGCTGAGGAAAGTGTGGGCTCACCTGCGCATGCGCAGTAGGCTTGGTAGGACAACTTTACAGAACACCTGTTGAAAAAACTTTGCACCTACTGTTTCCCACAAACTGTGTTCGGACCATTTCACTGAGGATTCTTTCAACATTAATACTCAGGTACTGAGCGATATTAATTCATGAAACAGGAAGCATAAGGATGAGAAAAAAAAAAACAGTTCAAATTGGGAAGCCGCGCACACCTGCGCTAGGCTGCACAAATGCGCGCAGCTTCCCGACCCAAACCGCCTCTCTCTCATCCTTACACTTCATGCCTCATGCTCCATGAACCAACATCGCTATTTTTTTTTTTAAAATCGGATCTGCGCGATTCAGCCGTGAAAAAGGCGGCATCTGCCGAAAGGCGCGCTGTTTGCATCCCTGCACGGAGGCCAGGGGACAGGGCAGGAATATTTTTGTTGATACGAGTGATCCGGTGCGATTTCGCGACCCCCCTGTTGAAGACCTCTGCGCTAAGCGACTGAAAGCCGAGGTAAGGATTAGTATTATAATTTTGGGTGTATCAATTATTGATTATCATAATTCTGACTCGTTTCGCCATTTTGAATGTTTTCATCTCGGACTCTGGAAGCATTGTATCTCAATCAATCTCGAAAAATATCAGCCAAAAAAAACCTAGCTTGCAACGTACTTTGGCTAGATCTATGATGAACTTTCAATGTATGATACAAAAATAATACTTCTTTCAACAGATCATTAGCCTTTGAGCAGAATTGTTTTTAACTTACCAGGAAGTGTTATCCAGCCAACCGCTTTCAGTTTCATGAGGGCTGAATGAACTCTCACTCTCAGAATCATCTGACCCGTCAGAGTAAAGACAAGATCCATGTTCATGTGAATTTCCAGCTATCGGTTCGAATTGATAGGGTCTAACTTCACATCTCTGTGAAACATCGGGAATGTCACTGTCGATGGTGTCCATTTCGGTAACCTGTTTACATTAGATTCCCAAGCGCTGGCTCCTTGGAAAGTTTTTGTGACGTCACGGGTCACGTGACCACCTAGCTCATTAACGATTCCTTGTTTTACGCTGATGTATAAAAAAAACTTGAATAATGTGATGATTTTCACATTTTTGATGCCCTGCAGTGATTTAGATGGCATTTCTTATGTCCTTTATACATAATTATGCCCAGGTAAAAATCCATGTCCCATATCCTTTAAAACCCCCATTAAAAAACAACAACCCCCCCCCCCCCCCCCCCCGTTTTGTACATTTGAAACACACTTGTCCTAGCGTCATTATTAACCCTGTGATGCATGTTTGTATTGTAAATATTTATATGTTCACATGATTATAAAAAAAGGGTTACAAAACTTACAGTATTAAAATGTGTGGGGGGGAATAAACAACAAAAAACGTCCACACCAAGTGACTGACATGCAGCCAGTGTGTACGGTACTTCAAAATACTGCAGGAACATACAGCCACTCTTAAGTCTGGTTTAGACAAGTGTGACAGGATAAACCACACTTCTTAATAGGCCTTACAAATTAGCATAGGCACATGGACACAGGCTTTTTTTTTATTTTTATATATCCTGGTTACAGCAGGGACTCCAGCTGGAGTTGAAATCAGGACTGGAGAGAGAAACTGCTGCATCTGGAAAGTGCATCTGTTCCATGAGCATTTCTGTCAAAGCTTCAAAGCCCTAAGTAACATTCTGCCAAATGCATTTGCTAGCACTATATAAAGCTATCTTCCTGTAAACACCATTTCCACATTTCTCCTTTATCACAGTCTGCTGTGAGTAAACCACACAGCACAGTCGTCAGTTTGCTAGTTACCTAGCCAAACTGCAGAAAACGCTACTGAATATTTGCAATGATCACTAACTCGTTAACATAACGTGAGGTTTCCTAGCTAGTGAAGACAGCACTCTAAAATTATGTAGCTACCCAATTCCTATTTGTTTAGCTAGCAGGTCATCAACAGCAAACAGTGTCGTGTCTCAAATTCAAGCCACTAGGAATCGGGAGTGGACCCCAAAAATTCCACACACCCAATTTATTCAACTTCAGTTTGCATATAGCCAAAATAAAACGTGAGAAGGAGATCTTATTCTCGGTGTCTGACAAATACATGAGCACTCTGGCATAAAGTAAACTCGCAACAAAAATCTGATTTACAATAAACCAATGTCACCAATGCTAGAAGCAGGTACAGGTTTATCTACCATTACGTTAGATGTATTAATTAAGCTTATGCCAAATTATAATGCTAAGTTACTGCACAGGATCATGCTGTTGGGTATGACTTTGAATCCATATATGACCACTCTGTAGTGTGTTTAGATATTGAAGTGTTTGTTTGTACTCAAAGCTTTATTTAAAAAAAAAAAAAAATTATGCAATGTTAGCCACATAGCTAGCATAAGCAGTAACGTTTCTGTACATTTGCACAGACGTTACTTAAAAATCCTGTTAGCTGATGTTAGTTATAAAGCACTTGTTAGCAGCGAAGATCAGGAACATTTATGAACATGATTTAAATATCTTGTCAGAAATCCTATAATGTAACGAGCTGGCTGAGTATTAAGAAATTTTATCAAAGTGATTTAAAAATCCTGTCAGGTTAGCTGATGTAAGTCAAATCGCTTTTATTAATAAATGAAGATCATGAAAACTTGTAGCTATGACTTAAATATCCAGTCAGAAATCCTATTGCGTTAGTTAACTGTCTTGCACTAGCAATGAAGATTATGAACACTGATGTATGACTTAAAATCCTCCTAAAACCTATCCAGTTAGCTCATATTACCGGTTAGTTTTATAGCTATTGTTAGTAGCTACTTACAATGAATACTGATGAACAGCTAGGTAGGTTCTGCTAGGGGTTAGGGCTGTTGATTCACAACAACAGGAACTGGACTTCTAGTGTCTTGCAAAAGTATTCATCCCCCTTGGTGTTTGTCCTGTTTTGTCACATTATAAGCTGGAATTAAAATGGATGTTTTGGGGGGTTAGCACCATTTGATTTACACAACATGCCTACCACTTTAAACGTTCAATTTTTTTAAAACTGCGACATAAACAATAATTAAGATGGAGAGAGAAAAAAAATCCCCCCACAGAAATCTGGAGTGTGCATTGGTATTCACACCCCAAAGTCAATACTTTGTAGAGCCACTTTTTGCTGCAATTACAGCTGCAAGTCTCTTGGGGTATGCCTCTATTAGCTTAGCACATCTAGCCACTGGGATTTTTGCCCATTCCTCAAGGCAAAACTGCTTCAACTCCAAGTTAGATGGGTTGTGTTGGTGTACAGCAATCTTCAAGTTATGCCACAGAGTCTCAATTGGATTGAGGTCTGGGCTTTGATAAGGCCATTCCAAGACATTAAATGTTTCCCTTTAAACCACTCCAATGTAGCTTCAGCAGTACGTTTAGGGTCATTGTCCTGCTGGAATGTGAATCTTCTTCCCAGTCTCAAACTTCTGTCCGACTCAAACAGGTTTTCCTCCAGAATCACCTTGTATTTAGTACCATCCCATCTTTCCTTCAGTCCTGACCAGCTTTCCTGTCCCTGCAGATGAAAAACATCCCCACAGCATGAGGCTGCCACCACCATGCTTCACTGTAGGGATGGTGTTCTCAGGATGATGGGAAGTGTTGGGTTTACACTACATGTGGCGTTTCCCATGTTGGCCAAAAAGTTCAAATTTAGTCTCATCTGATCAGAGAATCTTCTATCATGTGTTTTGGGAGTCTGCCACATGCTGTTGGGCAAACTCCAAACATGTTTTCTTCTTATTATTTTTTTTCTTTAAGCAATGGCTTTATTCTGGCAACTCTTCCATAAAGCCCCGCTCTGTGGAGTGTATGGCTTAAAGTGGTCCTATGGACAGATACTCCCATCTCTGCTGTGGATCTTTGCAGCTCCTTCAATGTTATCTTTGGTGTCTTTGTTGCATCTCTGATTAATGCCCTCCTTGCCCGGTCTGTGAGTTTTGGTGGGCGGCCTTCTCTTGTCAGGTTTGTAGTACTGCCATATTCTTTCCATTTTGCTATAATGGATTTAATGGTGCTCCGTGGGATATTTTATAACCCAACCCTAATCTATACTTCTCCACAACTTCTCTGACCTGTTTGGAGTGCTCCTTGGTTTTCATGTTGCTTGCTTAGTAGTGTTGCAGAGTCAGGGTCCTTCCAGAACAGGTTGATTTATACAGACATCATGTGACAGATCATGTGACATTTTGATTGCACACAGGCAGATCTTAATCAACTAATTATGTGACTTATGAAGTGAATTGGTTGGACCAGCTCTTATTTAGGGGTTTAATATGAAAGGGGGTGAATACCTATGCACACTTCAGATTTGTTTTTTCACCTTAATTCTCGTTTGTGTCACAATAAAACAACAATTTGCACCTTTAAAGTCGTAGGCATGTTGTGTAAATCAAATGGTGCTAACCCTCCGAAAATCCATTTCAATTCCAGCTTGTAATGTGATAAAACAAGACAAACACCAAGGGGGATGAATACTTTTGCAAGACACTGTAATTGTATGAAATCAAACAGCACTGCATGTTGCAAATAGATTTAGTGTTTTCTTGTTCCTGGAACAATCAAAGTAACTTTTCTGACGGTTTCTAAAATGGTATGGAGGGATAAATTAAAATATCGCTATATTTTGTTGCCTCACCATTAAGGCTTTTTTATTTTTTTTTTTTATTTTGTACCTAATAGCACTGCTGAGATGCTAGGTCTAAGACTACCTCTGTACAAGTAATGGGGGAAAAATTAACATGACTGTTACACAGACATCACAGTTTTGGTTTATGAGAAGCTGTCTGTCAGACACATTAGAAATGTATCAAATCCTTTACACGCTTGGCTAAATAATAAATAACAATTCATGACTTCATTATGGATAAATATGCATCATTTTGAATAAAGGACTGGCACTGTGCCAAGTCCAAGTTTCCAGCATTCGCTCATCCTGATTTTTGCCAACTGACAAGCAACAAGGGGTGAAGCTTCCGTAAAATCTCATCAGTCAATAACAAACTTGTGTGACATCACTACAATAGTTTCGCTAACATTACCAAATGTTGCTACTTATTTTAAATAAAAAAAAAAAAAGCAACAGTTTCAGTTAGTTTGCCTGCTAGTTTAATGTTAGATACCTGGATAGCTGGCTACCAGTGTCATGCTACAGTTTGGTAGCTGGCTAACTTGGCTAATGTTGCTATACTATTATCTTGTGTAAAGAAACAGTATTTTATGCAAACGTTTAGCTACACAAGTGAAAATGACAAATGGTGCCATCATCGGCTGATTAAACCCAACTTTATCTCCGCCCTTTTCATGATGTAGCATTTCATCTACATTTCAGTTGTCTGCTGTTTTTTAAACAAACAAAAAATATGCAGACAGACATAAAACGTGCACTGTGCTGAAAGTTTGATTCAAAATGTATTAATGCACGCAAAAAAATTCCAAGGACAATCTAACATGTATATGTACGCATAAGTCTAATATCACTGCTTCATTCTTTATTCGATTGTCTGACGCTTTCATAATCAAGTGCTTCCTCATACAAAAGAACAATTCTTTAACCTCACATAATCTTTCTTTCCCCCCCAGAGAATGTAGGAAGGACTGATGATTCCTTTTAATCCGGACAAATTCTGAATACAAGTGCAAGTTTCCTTATACCACTGTGGAGGAAAGTTTCAGCGCTGTCATTTCTCTTCTGATGGTAGTTTACACATCACAAGAATTTGTTTCAGGGCCTTTTGTACATCTTCATCCATCTGGCCCTGAAATATACAAAAAGGTGGTTAAACTTGAGCTACAACCAGGTTCATGCCTTAATCTTTTTAAAGGAACAATTAGACCAAATTGACGCATTTTGTGTTCTAGATTAGCTCAAATGCAGGCACTGTTTGGTTTATGTTTCTTGAGTTTTGCTCTGGACCCATGAGGCTAATGTGACCAACATGTAATGAAAGCTTCCATCCTACAGTTTAGCACTGTGCATTAAATCTGCATGTACAAATCTCTTCAGTATCTCAAACCAACTTGCTGATGTGGTTTCTGACGCGGTACGGTACCGTTTATAAATGTATTTTAAAAAATGCCGCAGAGCTAAAAACTATCACCTTTCTTCCTCGGCACATAGTTTAATGTCACTGGACACCAACAACTGGAAAATTTACTTTTTTGAATTGTTTTTGAAAATGTAATTGGTTGACTAGCGTGTTTTGTAGATACATAATAAAATGGGTCGTTTTCACTTTCAAATACAGTGAGAGATACCATAATACAGTGATTCTCAAACTGTGGTACGCGTACCACTAGTGGTACGCGGGCTCCATTCTAGTGGTACGCCAAAGAATCACTTAATTAAATATAAATAAAATTTAAAAAATAAAATAAAATGTGAAATACTATCCATAATATCCGAATAGATGAAAATATCTTATCAACCGATGACAAGAAAATGAAAGGAGATACAAATTAAGTTAATAATTTTAAAAAGTTTGCAAGTGCTTCTGGGTAGCCATACGTAGCATACATACGCATTCCCGCCGGTTCCGCTGACAGACGGTTATCCGCCATTGGTAGACTAGGCTGTGATGGGAAAAGGTGGAGGTGGCTTTGCTAATTATGACAAAATTACTGTGGTGGCTTAAATCCGCGAATGGGAGCGTGGATCAGGAGAGAGGGAGAACTGAAGAGGACGTGTGTGCGCCGAGCGCAGATGCTAACGACAGTGGCAAAACCAGCCCCAGAACTGCTAGCAAAAGGCAGAAACCAATAAGGAGGAAGTATGACGAAAAATACATAAAACTGGGATTCATTTGGAGCGGGACAGAGGAGCTGCCCAGGCCGCAGTGTGTTGTATGCGGGGACAGTACTTTTTTTTTACTTAACATTTAAGTACAGTACAGTTATTTAACTTTTAAGTACATTTTCATTTAATCTTTAAGAACTGTCTTTTAATATTTATTTTAGTACAATGTTTATTTCACTTTTATGTGCAATTAATTTTATTTGATTCATTATTTAAGTACAGTGTTTTATTTTCCTTTATTTAAACACAGTGTTACTGTTCAAAGTACTGTGTGTAATGTTACAGTGGCCAACAATATTAAATATACTTGTTAAATAAAACCTCCGCCTTGTTTTTAATGAATACTTAGGCCTACTACGCTACTGTATTTTAATGTTGGTCATTATGGTGGTACTTGGAGAGCCAAGTATTTTCTGAGGTGGTACTTGGTGAAAAATGTTTGAGAACCACTGCCATAATACACAAAAACTAGCATCTGCAATGTTGATTAGCACTTTTTTCCTCGATAAATGACGTAAATGACAGGTAATTTTCCCTTTCAAAAACCATAAGGGATGCAAACTTCTTCTCAACTGTAAATAGACACTAGCACCTCAAACACTGAGTAGCATCTCTAACAATAAGGCAATATGGTTGATAAAACTGCTCACATTTGATCTTTATATTTTAATTACAAAACTTTTATTTTCTTAAACTGCTTTGGTACAAAATAGCGCTCCTGATTCAAATGCCTTGTGAGATACGCGTGTAATAATTTAGGCTAAACTGGTAGTTCTAAGTATCCTTTACATGCAGGGCTGACTGGGAACAAAATTTGGCCCTGAAATTTTGGTACAGAAATCATCCATCTTTTTGCACTTTTAAATGTGTACCTTCATCACCATTCCCCAAAATCACTACAACGCTTTGTAGTAAGTGGACAATACAAGTGTAGGATTATAGAGTTAAAACTGAACTGTCCCAAGAATGAAATTTTCTGTTAAGAAAAGACCAGATACAATAAAAGCTGTTAGCATAGCAGGCTCAGGATGTGCAAAGTAATCTTTGCTCTCTTCCACTAATGCTTCAACCTCAACTTGGCTTGACAAGACATAAGAAGAAAGATAAGTGAGTGAGGAATTATACATTCTGATCCAGAATTACTGGCTTCCCTGATCAACATGAGCAAAAAGCTGCATTACTTAATACACTACTGATATTGGAAAAATAACTGTTTATTCAATTAATGGATAAAGGCACCAATTAGATTTCTAAATATTATAATCCCCCATAATGCCTTCACTCTTCATTGGCAAGGTCACTTGTCATGAACAACCTAGTTACATCTTAGAATGAGGTGGGACTTGGACAACAGTGTTTGGCGTGTACTGAGTCTCACTCATGAAGTTAAAATTGAATAATAAAGTGTGATTTGATTTTTGAAAAATGAGGGAACCCCTTGCAGAGGAGATTTCTGAAATTTTAGGATGGAAAAAGAAGACTGGGCATCCTATAAGGATAATAAATCAACAGCACTTGCTAGGTAACTGTAAATGTTGGCTTATGGTAAGTAAAATATTATAGAACATTCCACCTCCATAAAACAAGGTATTAGAGTAACATTTACAAGATATTTAGAGCATGCCAGGTGAAAGATGGACAGCTAGCTAAACTAACTAGTCGTGAACCAAGTTATTAGTGCGCACAAATAGCTACTATAGCCTAGCGTTGATGTTAACTTAGCCATGCCTGCGTTCATGAACTAAGCAAGCAAGTTACCGTAGCTATGCACCCAAATAGTTAAATCAAGGTAAAGTATGCAGTTTATTTTGTTGTAATGCTGTCAAGCTATTTTTACAAAAGCCAGCTAGCAGGCATACCTCGCTAGCGCATTTTTGCTCAACTTTATCCAGGGAAGCTTCATGGGATTCTGCATTTGACAGTAGCCTAATTTAAATGCATAATGGTTCTATGATTCGGTTACCGTTGATATCAATATCATTATAACACACTCCCTGTTGAGCCATATTAGCTTGTGCTCAGCCCTTCGATGTTTAGTCTCTCCTTGGCTCGTGTATCTCAGATCTTAACACAGAGCCCCAATGGGGAGGTTGCCTTGGAAGATGGGAATGGGCCATTGGGCCAGCCCAGTGTCAGTAAAGAAACCAACCAATGGGCTTCTCCATCTTCTCTATGGGCCAATTAAAAGTAAAGAGGTAAAGAGTAATATTGTGTGTTCATTTCTGGCTTAACTGCTCCTTTAATAGAGGATTGAAACAAGTACAAACCTGAACAGCGTAAAGGAGGTGCATTCTGTAGACAGAAACAATTTCATGGTGCCTCTTTTTAGAGTCCTGTTTTAAAACAAAAATGCCAAAAAGGAATGTAATGAAGCTACTATTCTTATCAGCAATAAAAATACAGGGCATTTCAAAAAATGATATAATTTCACAATCTAATAGCTTTGCCAATTCTCTTTCAATTGACCTCAAATTTTAAGAGCACGTGTGGAAATGGGTCAAAATTTCTTGTTTAATGTTTTTTGTTTTTATCTTTTCAGGTATAGAACTGCCAATCACTGGGAAAGGAAAAGGCGTTTTGTGTGTTAGAGTACGTTCAAACACAGTTGAACAAGATGGTGCAACGTGCATTTATGGGAGAATTCTCTAAAATACGCACTGTTACCAGAAAAGACGGTTACTAAAGACATGCTGCAGCATGTTTGGCAGGTGCTGGACTACCGACTTAACGTGTGCCGTGTCTCAGGCGGTGCACATATTGAAAATTTGTGAAATCGTTCATGGAATCCACATAGCTTTGAATTTCTCATTCAAATTTTGAGGAATAAAACTTGTATTACTCAACACTAAGCCTGTTTGGTTTCATTTGCCTAGACTATGTAGTTTCTGGGATATTTACATCTCAAATATCATCAATTTTTTTGAAACATCCTGTATATTGGTTTTGCTACTTGTTTCTTTGAGCTCCAAGTGAAATATAATTAAAAACATGGCCATCAGTATTGATTAACTATTAAGTAATTTATTGATTATGAAGATACAAATAACTAATCACAATTTCGGTAATAACTCAAAGGTTATTTGTTGTAAATGAGGTAAACATTACTTTTGTAGCAACAGCTTAAAGTCACTAGCAGGCAGAAGTAACAGAGCTTGCTTGATTATTAGGAGACTCAGGGGTCTGATATATAATGTAATTCATACATGGTTTATTCTCTATGTTTGCAGTGTTTATGACCCTGGCATCTGTGCTATAATGGAGTGTGGAGATGGTTTTGTTTAAAAAGTGGGCAGACTTTCAACTGTATGCATTTGGCTGCTTTTACGGTCTTATAATTAAATAAGTTGAACAAATCCGTTCAACTTACAACTATGTAGACGTTGAATAATTCCAATTCTTAACCACATGTGCCTTTGTGTTTGGTACAAGTTACAAGTCTCAGACAGAGAGCTGTCAATCAAGCTTACTCATTAGGCTATTAGGTCGTGCCCATTAGGACAGTTCTCGGATGAGTTCAGCTGATGTTGCGTTTTGTCACATTTATATATCCCTTTTTTGCTTGTAGATTTATATCAAACAAA